>NC_132899.1:4637026-4802026 GCF_030463535.1 Salminus brasiliensis | reverse complement strand
GTGCTGGTTTATAAACAGAGAAAGGCGAGTGAGCGGTTCTCTTGTTCTCCCGCTGGTAAAACAGAGCGTTTCAGTGAGAGTTTTATAAAGGGTCAGATATTATGGTCTGTTTTCAGGTTCCACTGTAAAATAACTCCACACTGCAGAACCTCAACTCCTTTATTTACCTCCTGAGAAGGCCTTGAGGACACCGGGTGGTGCTCTGAGTACCGTGGAAGAATTGGAACTGAATTAGGATTGAATTAGCCACAAACATTTTACATAGTTAAAAGAAGCAGCATAATGGCCAAAACAGACCTAAATACTGCACAAAGCTGACACACATTTTTAGCAAGTCCAAACAGCTGGTCTCCATAACTGGATCTTAAGCCCTGATTTTTACCAGTTTAAAATTGGTATCAAATCTATAGTAGGATTTATTTACGTTACTGTGCATCAAAATAAAAGTCACAAATACAAACAGACTGTAAGTCAAAATAAAAGTCACTAATGCAAATAAAGCAGTAACAATGATGATGCTTTCCGACTGAAAGCTAAAATTACTTGCATTTTGTAGTTTGTTCCAAAAAATGATCCAATCCGTAACTCAGCAGCCATGATCTGGTCCAAACTTTCCTGATCCATTGCACCACTATAACCAGTTACGTCTGCTGTGGAACAGTTTTGGAGGTTTGGAATTGAGCCGTTTTGTAGTTTATGTCCCTACGTGGATTTTACTTCTCAGTGAAGACACAACAGGGTTTGAGGTTCATGATTTGTCACTTCCAGGCAATAAACCCTCATTATTTGCCATTATTGACACACAATTGTTTCAATGGCACCTTTTTAATCAATCCTGCAGTCGGAATTGTATCCGTAATCCATCATGATGTTTTCTTGCGGCTAAATTTCAGATTAGTGTCTCTTCCTCTCAAGGCAACTCAGTTTACAAACATCAGTCCATAAAAAATGCAAGAAAATCAATAAAAACTCCTGGATAAAGGAATGAATAAATCCAGGAATCAAATCAGGGCTATTTCAAATGGCCAAAATCAGAAAACAGCTCCGGTCTCTCTGGCCAAGGCTTTTCAAACACTGAGTGAGTGGCCCACTGATCCAGTAGCCCTTGTCCATGAGCTCTGATTATCCCTCTGTCTCGCTCCGTGGTCTACAAGGACTTGTAAATTTGGTGCTCTGAACAGCCTGGAAGCATGGATCAGTGAGCACTGACGCTCAGAGAGCTGCTCTCTGCCCCCAGAGCACAGTGCTGGATTCTGCCACGTGGAGGAATCGCGCTCCACCGGCTTATTGCAGGACCAGGTGTGGCCCAGCCTCCAGCAGCACGGGGAGAGAGAGAGAGAGGCTGATATCCCCACGGAGGTGATCCATCACCCAGCCATTTAACCACTGCCTTCACCCCACACACACACTCTCCACAGTGTGTGGCCTCAGAAACTCCAAATGCTTCAGCCTGAAGAAGTGGCCTAACACCTGCGTGGTGTTCGCTAGGCTAAGGGTCAACCTTTGAGAACTTAAGCTATAATTCTATGGCATGATGGCATATATAATATATATATATATATATATATATATATATATATATATATATATATATACACACACACACACACACACACACACACACACAGTCTTGTGCCGAAGTTTTGGCACCTCCACTACAAATCCACTACAGTTATAATATATATATATATATATATATATATATATATATATATATATATATATATATATATATATAAAATTTATTTATTTATTTTTGCAGAATTTAGAGACAGCATTTATTTACTGAATTTAACTAATTGTAGTTAAACAAGGCATATTTAATGTGGCACTACTTTTGTTTTTTTTTTTACTGTAATTCAGTTTTTCATTTTTCGGTTTTAAAACATGCTTATTTAAGTTACTAAACTAAAGATGTTGTAAATTATTTACTTATTATTTTTGAATAATAAGAGACACATGCTTTTGCCTAAGGCTGTTAATCTATTTAAAATAATAATAATAATAATAATAGTAATAATAATAATTTAATTTAATAATAAAATAAATTGTCATACTTACTACAACCACTATGAGCCTGTCAGCAACCAGTTATGACTGAAATCGCATATTCTTGCTGTTCACTCTGAAGACTGTATCAGTTAATAACACAATCGATTAAAAAAATGATCGAAATTCCACACTTATTGCTAGTTCTGTGGTAAGGAATTTTTTTAATTAATAAACATCACAGTTATATTGCACTTGTGGCCCAAACTGAACCAGTATGTATTATCCTGTCATAAACATATGCCTCTGAATGTTAAACCATGCTAAATGACATAGGAAAGGTTGGGTTTTATGCTATTATTCTCAGGCTAATGCCAGTGCTAATGACCATATTAGCATGGTCATTAAAATGATGAGCTTGGGACTGACGATGCTAATGACCCATCGCATTGTCTTTAAACGGCTTGGTAGATCATAAGGGTAAACAACATTTATGGTTAAATTAAATAATTAAGGAATAGCCACTGTTATTTTCTGTGCGAATTGACAGGAGTACTGGGGTTAATGTACTTTACCCATTTCCCAATGCAAAGCGATCCCCATTTAAATGGTACCATGCACCGGTCAGCACCACTGACCGTTAAAGTTAAAGTGAGCTTCTTGAAGGTGATTAAAAGCATGAGAAATGGTCAAGAGTAGAATCTGAGACACTGTCTGGACAACTGGGTCAGAACATCTCTGAACATCAGGCAGGTATTGTGGGGCATTCCTGGTATACAGTGGTCAGTATCCACCAAAGGATAACCAGAGAACCGGTGACAGGGTCATGGGTACCCAAGGCTCGCTGATACTCATGGAGGCCCCACCTCACAACTTGGTTACAGATCTTGGATCTGCTGCCAATGTTAGTCCTGGTGGCAGATCCCAGTACAGCAGTACACCTTCAGAGGTCTTGTAGAGTCCATGCCTCGAATGCACAAAGGGAAGCTTCTCAGTATTAGGCGGTGGTGTTAATGTTCTGGCTGACTGGTGCACAGTAGTGTGGTGTCTGTATGTCATCTCGAGCCCCCAGTTCAGTATTGTACGGGACCATGGCCATAGTAAAGCGCTACGGACATTTGAAGAGTGCCCAGTTGTGCGTCTTTGATCCAAGCCGAGGCGCCACATGACTCGCTGTGTCCTCCTTTGCCGCTGCTGTTCTCCAGCTTTTTGGAAAGGTCATGAGGGGTTATCTCAGTCCACGCTGGCTCCTCTCACTGGCCTCTTTTCCACACAGGAGCATATGGTGGAGCTGGGGCTCACCCTGCATGCCAAAACCCAGGGGCAGGCGTCCTCTGGGTCTTAGTGCTAGGCCGCCCATGTGCTACTGCTGAACTGCTGAAGGCTGAAAAGTATTCCTTGCCGACAGCTTAACAGAATAGGGGCCTAGGTTGACTGCGTTTAATTGGGCGGCTGGCCTACTGAATATGCTAATGGTCTGCAAATAGCATGCGGGCATGTCCGTTTCAATGTCGGGCAGAATTCTTGTATCTCCATTTTTGATGTTAACTTTCCTGTAAATTTCCCAGATTTGGAGATACACTACATGTCCAAATGTTTGTGGACACCCCTTCTGATGGATGCATTCAGCTACTTTAAGTTAAGCACCTGTTGCTGATACAGATGTGCAAATGCATCCACACACACAGCTTGTCTAGTCCCTGTTTAGAAGTACTGCCAATAGAATAGGACTCTCTGTGAACTGTTGAATGATGAATGGCTCCAAATGATGGAGTTGGGGGAGTTGGGAATGAGGTGGGGTGGTGATCATCCATCATCCTGATCTCACAGAGTTCTAATTGTCTGCAGCGAAATCCTCACATCTTCTACCCTGGACAGTACAGACAGTTAATACTCTTGATTTCAGAAGAAACAATGAACGAGCAGGTGTCCCAATACTTTTGTCCATATAGTGTACAATGTTTTAATCAGCTGGAACCTGAACATGGGTAAGAGCAAATATTTAGGTATGATTTAAAAGCACCTTATTTCAGCCTGGATTTTTGTCTAGGATGGAGATACAAGGTTTTTGAGTCTAGCCACTGCACTACAGCATTACCGAGCCAAGCCTGATTTTGCTCACCCTGATTAGCACTGAGCTGTTGAAAACACTGAGCTGTTGTTTCTGGGGAGCTGTATAGGGTTGACGTGAATGCCCGGCTGCGTACAGCGCGAGCGTATGAGGAAGGCCTGCTCCTCCTCTTCCTCCTGCTCTGTGTAGCTGAGGTGCTGCTGGACGCTTTGAGCCGGTGCCAGACATGTGCTTCCCATGACCGCGAGGAGAGTCGTACACTCACACAGGCCATTTGCTGTGCTCGGATTTGAGTGCCGAGGCATTTGGCCTGGTGTCAGGAGGAGGTGACATCACTGGTACCATGCTGACCAGCAGGAGGCATCATTTTCACCACTTTGCAGAACATCATGTGTGATTTATCAGACCATATGCTGGGTGATGTCATGTTCAGAGAGGGAGAAGGAGCCACGGTATGTGAGTAAAGGTCTGTGGGAGGGAAGGAGAGAGGCAGAGGACCTACTGGACATTAAGGACTCTATTCGCAAGAGACTCGTTTGACTTTGGACCCTTGTTTTTTTTCAGCTCTGAAAACACACGACTGTCCCACTCGATGACCTTTAACGTCCCTTGTGTAATGCACACATGTTCTCGACTCTGAGTGTTTCCTAGAGTAATTGTGGTCACCGAGGGGCCATTGCTACTTCTTGGCTGCCGGTACGAAAGAGCAAGCCGGGAGACAGTTGGGATGCTACTCGTACTGTTTCTCCTTATGCGTTACAGATAGTGCTGGGCGATATGGTAAAAAAAATACTATATCACGATATTTAAAGACGATATTTATCACGATACATATAATTGCAGACTAAAAACATCAGTATCAGATTCTTATAAACTACTATTCAGATCCTCTCCTGTGCTGAATACAGTGATTTATACTCCATAACATCTAATTAAACCAGTCTAATTACAATGTCAGTAATGAAACCTGCAGCTGATCAGTAGATGTTTATTAAGCACTAACAGTCTCCTCTATGTGCTTAGAAAAGTAATATAAAATAATATCATCACAGGGTGCAATAATCTGTAAATATTTTTGTTATTGCTTTTTTACTTCTTATTTATATTGTGTATATAGTGTAAATTATTTATCTACACTGAGACACTGAGAATTTCCCCACTGTAGGACTAATAAAGGATTATCTTATCTTATCAATAACAAAATTTATCATGATACGATAAAATATCGTCATATTGCCCAGCTCTGCTTACAGGGATATATATATATATATATATCATATTTTAGAGATACTTTCTTAGTCTAAAAATACAGCCCTAGACATAAAAAGAAAAGTGTAAAAGAAAAGCTAAATCTTTAGCCAATCAGGACAGTGGGATCTGAAAACAGAGTACAACACTGTAGTGGTCAGAGGTTTAAATGCAACACTAAATGAACCACTGTCTGTCACCAATAAGTACATCTCATCTAGTGTTGCATTGATACCGTATTGGTATTGGCGACAATAGCACCATGTAGATACCATAAAGCTTACTGACTGTTTGTATATGTCAGCCCCTCGGTATCGCGCCCTCCCCCAGGGCAGCCGCCCACAGGCTCACAGGACTTTTGTTGGTTTTCCGTTCTGGTTTTGATTCATGGACTCGGTTCTTGTTCATTTGCGTTCGTGTATCCTCGGTTCAGAGTCTTGATTCGGTTCAGTGTTTGATTCAGGCTCATCACGTCATGTTTGGTTAATGTGTTTCACCTGGGACGGGGGGTACTTAAGGGGCTTCAATGCTCAGTTCGAGGCCAAGAATTAAATGGTTTGGAACCTTGAGGTACCCCGAGAGGTTCACGTCTCTGACCACAGTGTGTTTAGGCCACCCTGTGGTTCAAGTACTCTCGCTCCAGCTAGGCGACCCTCTGCCACGCAGCAGTTCCAGGTTGGGTCGGCCTAGCCGCTCTTGCCAAGTAGCTGGTTCCCCAGCTATACCCCCGGTCTCAGGTCTGTTTGTTTTCACCCTCTTGTTTGCCATGTTCTGGTGTTGTTGATAGATGTGTTCACACATTCATAAATAGTTATTACCATTAAAAAACGTATTTAATTTAATGGATCTTTTATATTAGACCTGTTTGTTTCCATGTGGTGTTAAACTCAGAAGTTGAGTTTCAGCAGCTGGTTTAAAGGAAACACTGACGTTTAGTAGCTTTTACACAGAGACAAGTGACTGAATGAAGAAGCACTTCCTGTTTCTAAACTGGCTTTTTTTTCAATGTGAAATGTGAATTTAAACATCATTTAAAAGCTGTTTGGTCGAACTTACCCAGATTTTGCTTCCCTACCTGCACGTATTTCTGCATTGTGGCATTTATATTGTTCCAGCTCTAAAACTTTTCAAATGTGCAGTTCCTCAACCAGTAAACTCTGTGCCTTCGATCTTATAATATCTTATTTGGGATAAGATATAAAAAAGTACAACCTATAAAAAGTGAAAGACTATTAATATCAGGATTTACTGTTTATAGCCGTCTATCCAGTATTTATATATTTAAGTTGGTATCGGTGCTCGGTATCGGCAGATATTCGAAAATCTGGTATCTGTATCACTGTAGGATAGGTAAAGTTGGTATCAGTGTATCCCCAAAATAAACTATTCATTAATAACCAATCCTGTGTTTTTGACAATCGATACAGTACTGCAAAACATAACATCGCAATACTTTGATATACTGATGATTTGTTACACCCCTACCCTCCATTACCTACAGCATGGGTGTCCAGTCTTATCTGCAAAGGGCAGCTATCTGAGTATCAGCAGGCTTTCATTCATCTCAGGCTGGAGCACACCTGATTCTGCTTGTTTATTGAATTGGTCTCAGGCTGTAAACAATTGATCAGGTGGGCTCTTGCTTTGTTCGGATGAAAACCTGCAGTTGCGCCGGCCTTTTGTGGATCAGATTGGACGCCCTTGAAAAGGAGCCGTGAATTAAAGTCACAGGAAATCAGAATCAACAATGTGAAATGTGTTTGGAACGAACAAATCCAAAACGCTGTTAAATGTCAGATAAATGCAAAGAAATGTCTCTGATAGATACGGATGTACAAGAAAGAATCAGTCAGCCTCAGTTAGGCCACACTCTTGAGGGCAAATAGGGTTCATCAATTGAAAGGTACGGTAGGGAATCAATAGTGGTGGTTCTGTGGCATCACTTTGCACAGCCCTTTTGGGATATTTATTTTATATCTTCATTATATATATATATATATATATATATATATATATATATATATATATGTAATATAATTTTGTTTTCTATAAAGAAATGCCTTTATAGATATGATGCATTGGCTGCAGAGCTGGCTTTGGCAAGACCAATTGTGCTCTCTCAGGCTCCGGCTGCTGATGGCAGACAGCATGACCCAGGATTCGAGCCAGTGGGGTCATCGTGGCAGCCCCTTAGTCTGCTGGACCGCTCAATGAATAGTACAAAACTGCTACTTGCCTCCTTCAGAAGTGTCCAACCTCATGCTAATGTTACTGCCACACAAAATTATGCCCCCGGCACTAGTGAGGGTGCACCAACACACGCCCCCTTTCGAAATGTGTGTGAAGTCAAGCCTCTCATTTTTCGAACTTCCACCGATGCAACATCACTGGACAACCAACGCACCTGGAGGAAAGCGCCGCACACCCGGCTCCATCACATCAGCCTTGGCAACGAAGTGATTTGGGGAGAGAGCATCGTCTACTTACTCGGGAGAGAGCAAGGCCAATTGTGCTCTCTCTGGCCGATGGTGTCAAAAGGCTTTACTCCGAAACGGTCTACACTGGATTTAATGGGCTTCTGCAGCTACAACCTAGTGGCTGAACGGGTAACTGCAGGGACTTGTGATTAAGGGGCCTCGTACAATGTTGCAGCAACTTACAAAATATGGATCGTGTATGCTCTGACCAGCTCTCCGGATTGGCTAGAAATATCGGCTGAATGCTGATGACCTATTTGGGCTGAAAATCAGCCGTTAATGATACATTGTTGATCGATCCATCCAACTCTAGACCTAATCTGTACCGGGACAAACAGTCAGAAGGATCATATATACACAAAAATGAGGTCATCGTCACTTCCCACATACTTATATGCATCCTTTATGTTGCGTTGGCATGGGTGTTAAGCAGTACATCCACTAGAGGGCAGTTCACGAGTCAAAGGCGGATGTGATGATGTACTTCGTGTCCATGTGGCAGTAGTTGTGTTCTGCTTGAACTATTGGATGCATTGCCCCCATGGTTTGTAGTGGTTCTGCTTTGTTCCAACCGTATCTGGAAGCTTTCAAAAAGGAGCACGAACTCGGTCCTTATCCGGATTTGACGGATTTTCACCCAGATTTGACGGATGTCCTCTAAATTGTACTCTTATGGTGTGACAGCTCTGCAGAATAGTGTACACATACAGCCAGTTTAACATAGAGCCTCTAACATAGAGCCTTCCTATAACTCTTCCTCTTTAAATCTCTGTTCTGTCTCCTTTTCAGTGTACTAATCCAGCACTGTTCACTGAAGACTGCTTTCTGAAGCATTGCTACAAAGCGCATTATTTAAACAAAGACACTGTGAGTGCAGTCATGACTTTAAATACTGTCTCGCTTTTATCTGAGCTAAGAGCCCTGGGCAGACAAGGGAAAATGATAGGTAATGTCCATCACTCTCAATTACACACATTAATCTCCGCTCTCTCTTACACTCTCTTGCCCCAGTCAGTCTTCCTCTGTCACTTTGCTTCTTTTCCTCCTTGTCTTTCTGTCTCTATCTGTCTCTATCTGTCTCTCCGTCTTTGTATGTACGCTGCCAGGCTGTAAAAGTGCTGTAGGGCCACTTAAACCACTGTTGGGCTGAAGAGTTTCAGTGTGTTCTTTTAACAGTGGTTTGGAGACGAAAGCTTAGTATTTAGGCAAAACCTCCTATTCAGACTAAAGATGAAGCTTGATGATGGGCCTGAAGGCCGAGACGTTACACTCTAGGGTGTTTTCTCAGCTTAAGCTAGAGAACGGGACCAGCCGTGTAAAAGATAACCCAAGCCAAGCTCGTATCCAGCTCATCACCCAGCTAACATGTTCATGTGGGGCTCACATGGTTTCCAGGTGGGCATGGGCTATGCATGGGTTTGTACATGCTTTTTTTACTGGTTCCCAGTTCGGCTTCTCGAATGGACTCCATTGTTAATTTCATCCCACCTTAATTTCACATGGGTCCCGTCTAGGCCCGGCATGCCAGGTGGGGCCCATATTTACCCTCTCTTGGTCCCATCACTGACCCTGGTAGGCATCCATATGTGGGGCCAACATGAAAGAACACTTTCTGGTTCCCGGTTGGGCTTCCCAAATGGGCTTCATTGTTCCATCCCACCTTATTCTCACATGGGTCCCATCTATGCCCCTTAAGCAGTGTACAACCCAGGTGGGACCCCTCTTGGTCCCGTCACTGACCCTGGTAGGCATCCATATGTGGGACCAACATGAAACCCAAGGACAGCGCTTTCTGGTTCCCAGTTGGGCTGCCCATAGTTTGGAGTCCCATTGTTAATTTCATCCCACCCTAATCTCACATGGGTCCCATCCAGGCCCTGCTTGCAGTGTACAACCCAAAAGGGGCCCATATTTAACCCCTCTTGGTCCCCTCACTGACCCTGGTAGGCATCCATATGTGGGACCAACATGAAACCCAAGGACAACACTTTATGGTTCCCGGTTGGGCTACCCATACACACCCCATATGGACATGTTAGATAGCAAATAAGCAGAATACTGGCAGAGCAACATCTGTCCTGGTAAATTTAGGGAGTTAGTGATAACCCGGCTCACATGGGTGGAGCGTGAACTTGGTGGGTTCCAGGTAGGCATGGGCTCTGTGTGGGTTCGTACATGTGTTTTTACTGGGACCCAGTTGGGCTTCCCAAAAGGGGCTTGATTGTTACATCCCACCTTAATCTTACATGGTTCCCATCTAGGCCCTGCATGCCCATAATTAAGCCCTCCTGGTCCAATTATTGACCCTGTTGGGCATCCATATGTAAGGCTAACGTGAAACCGAAGGACAGCACTTTTTGGTTCCTAGTTGGGCTGCTCATACACGTCCCATATGAACATGTTAGCTGGCCAATAAGCAGAAGACTAGCAGAGCAACATCTATACTCTAGCTGATCCTTTAGCTACAATACACATGTAAAGGTGTAGAGCCAAACCATTGACCACATTTATAATTCAGCCAAAAAATAAATAATCCCAAATAATCTCACAATTATAAACAGTTTAACAAAGAAACAAAGCAAACTAAAAGCAAACCTACCCTACAAACCTATCCACCAAGGATTCAGCCTGCCTTACGGCTTCATAGCAGGCCATAAATTACAAGTGGAGCCCTTTTCTTCTAATGGAGGGGGTACACGCTTCTCACCCAGCTCTCAATTACTCTCTAAGTCTAAATTTGGTTGCAAGGTGAAAGTTGAAAAGACTGAATTTTACTATGGTGTTTTGCTTACCAGTGTAAACCTCTGCCCCTGTTCGTACTGCATTGGGCGGCGGCCCTTCACCGCTGCAAATACCCATCCCACGTCCCATGAGTCTCGTTCTTTTCCATAACGTCAGCATGTGAAGTTTTTGAACAGCAGCGATTATGTTCAGAGAGGCTAGACTGGGTTTATACACGACATTTTCATATTAGGGCTACGTGTGGTCCGAAAAAGATGGAGTTCAGGCTAAACTTGGACCAAATCACATCGTCTCTTTTTGGGATAAATAAAGTTCATGATGGGCCGATCAGATTTAGCCTAAAAAACTGGTGTAAAGTGTTATCCATGCTGTTAAATGGGCCTAAATGCTGGTATCACTCTGTGGTTCAGTGTGTAATCTGCTTCACACCAAGTCCAAACATGACATAGACCAGACATGCTGTAATACCCACATACTGTAATAGGTTGTTAACTCTTCCCAAAGGTCTTCAGATGTCTCTGACACCCCTCTGTGCTCAGCAGGGGGTAGGACCTCTCCCAACCCTCTTGCTGTAGCAAAATGCAAATGAGAGAGAGAGAGAGAGAGAGGGATCTTTTCTCAGTGTTATCACTGCTATCAGTCATTGAATAGCAGGTCGTAAAGACATTTTATGCACCTAACGGAGCACATCAGACTGTCACTGAATCCTACAGTGCTGTAGAAGAAGCTTTGGTCCTCATATACCCGTATCTTCTCAAGAATTCACTCAAATTAGGCTTTTTTTTTCCATCTCTGTTACAAACATGGTTCTTCCATGGCATCAACGGTGAAACCTACATGGTATCGCGCCAGAATTGTAACCCTGCTACCAAAAGACCTGTTCATTTGCACGTTTTTCTTGCCATGCGCCCCCCCCCAGGTAGTGACCACCCAGGACAGCAAGATTTTGCTAGCTAATATGCTAGCTAGCATCTCACCGTTCGTTGCCGTTAGTAACGGCAATGTGCATTTGAGCGTGCAGTACGTTTGCTGTCTGTGCAAATTCCTCAGACCCCTTATCAAACACACACGATACAGACCGCCATCTTGGCCACAGGTGCGTATAACGTGTGTTGAGTGTAGCTAAGCCTACATTTCAGCCGGCGTGGTCTTTCAGCAGCATCATTACGCTTGAGGTGTGATACCAGGTTGCAAGGAACCATTTGTAGCACCAGTGTAAAGCATTAGTAAATAGTTTTAGCTCCTATTTCTAAAGAAGGCAAAGTGTCCACAAACTTTTGTCCGGCAGTATTTATTTATTTAGTTTTCTCTGTATGTCAGTGTTTGTAGCTACCAGCCCCCCTTTCCCTTCTCCTTTTAAAATGTTTTCTGTGTTTGCAGCAATCCTCGTGTCGCCAACGGCTTTGTTCTTCATATTTAATCAAATGTGATTCAGGCATCAGTCTGCCGGGAGGCTGAGTGGAGAACTCGAGGCTGCGACTGCACCATCGGTTGTTTTGGACAGAGCTATTATTCACAACAACACTAGCTGAGAGAGGGTCAGCTCGGTAATGAACAACAGAGGAGGAGAAGCCAGACGATGGGGAAAGAAGGGAGGAGAGAAGACATGAAAGGAGAAGAGGACAGAAGAAGAAGCGAGAGGAAGATGGAGAAAGAGAGGGGTGAGAAGAGAAGAGTAGAGGAGAGTGGAGAAGCCTTGAGAAGTGGCAGGAGATGAAAGGATGAAAATGAAAGGGGGAGATGAGAGGAAAGAGGAGGTGAGCAAGAAGAACAGGGAAACTTTGAAGATGGGAAGAAGAGAGGAGATGAGAAGAAAGGAGGAGACAAGAAAGAGGAACATTAAAAGTAGGAAAAGAGGAAGAGAAAGAACAGATGAATAAAGGAGGAGGAGAGACCGGAGACGAAAGGAGAAAATAGACAGTAGGAGAAGAAAAGACGAAATCAATAGGGGTGATGGATACAAGGAGAAGATGTGAAGAGAAGGGAGAAGTGGAGAGATGAGTAAAAATGAGTGGAGGGTGGAGAAGAAAGGAGAAAATGGGAAAAAAAGGAGGAGGTGAGGAGAAGGGAGGTTAGAAAGAGAGGAGGAAATGAGGAGAAAAAGGAGATAAAGAAAATGTAAAGAGGGAGAAGAAGAGAGGAGGTGGGAGAAGGAAGAAGGAACGGTGGAGAGACTGGGAAGACTGGAAAGAGGAAGGAAAGAATAGTGGGGAAATAATGGGAAGAGGGAGAAGAGTTGAAGGGGGTAAGAAAGAGGAGCAAATGAGAAGGAAAAGGAGAAGAAAGGAGAAAATGGAAAAAGGGAGAAGATGAGAAGGGTGGTTAGAAAGAGAGGAGGAAATGAGGAGAAAATAGAAGGAAGGAGAAGATGAGAAGAACATTAGGAGAAGGGAGGTTAGAAAGGGCAGAGATGAGAAAAAGGAGTAGTAAAATGGAGAAGAGTTGAAGGGGGTAAGAAAGAAAGGAGTAAAAGAGTAGAAAAGAGAAGAAAGGAGAACATAAAAAGAGGGAGAAGAAGGGAAGAAGAGTGGAGGTGGGAGAGGGAAGGAAGAAAGGAGGAGAGACTGGAAAGAGGTAGAAAGAATAGTGGGGAAATGATGGTAGATGGAAAAAAAAGGAGTAGCGAATGGAGAAATGGAAAGAGGGAGAAGATGATGAGAAGGGAGGTTAGAAAGAGAGGAGGAAATGAGGAGAAAATGGAAAGAGGGAGAAGATGAGGAGAACATGAGAAGATGAGGAGAAGGGAGGTTAAAAAGAGAGGAGGAAATGAGGAGAAAATAGAAAGAGGGAGTAAAGAAAAGTGGGGAAGTGATGGGAGATGAGAAAAAGGAGTAGCAAATGGAGAAATGGAAAGAGAGAGAAGAGTGGTGGGGTAAGAAAGAGGAGAAAATGAGGAGGAAAAGGAGAAGAAAGGAGAAAATAAAAAAAGGGAGAAGATGAGGAGAAGAGAGGAGGTGGGAGAGAGAAGTAGTGAATGGAGAAAAGGAAAGAGGGAGAAGAGTTAAAGGGGGAGCAAATGAGGAGGAAAAGGAGAGGAGGAACTAGACCAAGGGGAGGAGAGAAAGGAAGAACATGGAAACAGAAATAAAAAAGTGAAGTGAGGAGAAAGGGGATGAAAGAAAGAGGGAGAAGAAGGAAGAGAGAAATGGAGAATATGAAAGATGAGCTTAGAATGAAGAGGGAAAGAAGAGAGGAGGTGGGAGAAGGAATGAGGAACTAGAAAGTGGGAAAAGACGTAAAGAGGGAAGGAGAGAGCGGTAGAGCAGATAAAAAAGTGAAGTGATGAGAAAGGGGAGAAAGGAAGGAAGGGAGGGGAGGAGAAAAATGGAGAACATGAAAGATGAGCTTAGAATGAAGACGGTGAGAAGGGAGAGGGAAAGAAGAGAGGAGGTGATGGAAAGGATTAAAAAAATGAGTATACAAAAAGGGAGATGGAAAGAGGGAGTTTAGAGAAAAGGGAGAGACGGGGATGAGGGCGATGGGGAAATGATGGAAGATGAGAAAAAGGAGTAGCGGATGGAGAAAAGGAAAGAGACAAGATTTGAAGGGGGTAAGAAAGAGGAGCAAATGAGGAGGAAAAGGAGGAGTAAGGAGAAAATGGAGAAATGAGAGAGGCGGTGGGAGAAGGAAGGAGGAATTAGAAAAAAGAGAGAAAGGCAGAACATGGGAGATGAGATAAAGTGAAGTGAGGAGAAAGAGGGAGAAGAAGGGAGGAGAAAAATGAGCTGAGAAAGGAGTGAGAAGAGAGGAGGTGATTGAATAGATTAGAAAAAATGGAGATGAAAGAGGGAGAAGTCGAGGAGAAGGGAGTTTAGGAAAAGAGGAGAAAATGAGGAGAAAAGGGAGAGATGGGGAAGACGAGAGGAAAGAAAAGTGGGGAAATGAGGGGAGATGAGAAAAAGGAGTAGCGGATGGAGAAAAGGAAAGAGAAGAGTTGAAGGGGCGGTAAGAAAGAGGAGCAAATGAGGAGGAAATGGAAAAAATTGAGAAAATGTAAAATGGGGAAAGAAGAGAGGAGGTGGGAGAAGGAAGGAGGGATTAGAAAGAGGGGAGGAGAGAAAGGTAGAACATGGGAGATGAGATAAAAATTAAAGTGAAGTGAGGAGAAATGGGGAGAAGAAGGGAGGAGAAAATGAGCTGAGAAAGGAGAGAGTGAGAAGAGTGAGAAGAGAGGAGGTGATGGAATAGATAGAAAAAAATGGAGATGAAAGAAGAAGATGGGACGAAGGCCGGAGAGACAGGAGGCGAGGCAGAGTCAGAACGGGACGGGTGTGTAAGGAACAGAGTGGAGTGAGGGACAAAGCCTTGTTTGCCATCGTCTCCAGTCCCCCACAGAAGTTGAGTCTCAGTTCTCGGCTGCGAGAGCTTTAATCAAACGGGGGATGAAAGATGCAGAATTCCATTTGTAGTGCGAAACCAAAGGCTTTTAGGAAATCATTACTTCTGCATGCTCCGTCACGCTGCGAGGAGTTGCTCGGGACAGAAAACAGGCTCTGCTGTCGCTCAGAGGGAGCTTTTTCAGTGCGTTCCAAGGTCACCATATTGAGATGGTGGCGAGTGAGCGAGCGAGCCATGAGGCATGATAGATTTGAGAAGAAATTTCCTCTCAAGTACCTCCAGGTGCACATGTCGGATAGAGACACAGCAAATATGGAGTGAATTTCAAACTTTCATCCCTAGAGGTAGAGACCGATTACATCTCCAGCATTCTGAGCCGTAGCAGACGTACCTCCGATCAGCACAGGCCTGAAAATCTGCAAGTGGATCTTCACTGTAGACACGAACATAATGGAGTAGACAAAGTACATACTCTAAATACCAATCCAGGTTCTGTCTGGGATCCTGGTTTCGATGGTTGGGTTCGAGTATGTTAGATGATCACCACCCCACCTCATCTCCAACCTATCCCATATGTACTGGATGGAGCACCATCCACAGTTCCTCCACTGCTCCACAGCTCTGCAATGCCGGGGCCTTTATACCCCTCTAGCCCACGCCTGGCATTAGGCAGCATGGTGCCAATAGGTTCATGTTTATTTATCTGCTCCAGAGAGTCCTATTCTATTGGCAGTATTTCTCTACAGGGACTAGACAAGCTGTGTGTGTGTTTGCTGTTGAATTAGCGAGTAGTTTGATTGTAAGCCAGTTTTGTGTTACATAAAGCCAGACTGGCAATGCTTTGGAGGCGTTGGTACGGATATTCTTTTATATATTACTATAAAAATGCAAATATTTATTTATTTTATATATTTTGGTTCACACAAGTCTTCCGCTGCTGGATTTCTGTCAACAGTGACCTTTAACAGCTTCATCTCAGTTAATTTACATCTTTTTAATGTAACAGAAAATGAACCAGTACCTAGGGAGCCAATGCACATCAGTCACACACACACAGCTCTTTATAGTCTTTATTAAAGAAATATAAATAGCGAGTCCCCTTGCTGGCCATGAGTGAAAAATGAAAGCAGCAGATCACTAGACATCTTTATTAAGGCCTGTGTTTACACTCGGCTTCATTGGCTGTATAAATAAGCGCTGGAGCCTGTTTTACCGCCGCCTTATTGCATCCAGTCACTTGCAGGCCTATAACTCTCTAATTTACTGACGCTACTACACAGCTCAACCATGTACGCTGGGAGTTTCTTAAATTAACAGCCGTCTCGGGTTCGGGTGTGGAAAAAGTTGCCAGTTTTCGCTTCTGTTAAAACCAGCGCTGCTGCGCTACGGTAACAAAAGCACCCATTCACCGCCAGCTCTTTAACTGCAGCGGGAGCCGATCGGTTATGGCCTTGAAGCCAGTCTTCAAAGCGCTGCCGGAATGACACGGCTGAGGAGGTGATGGGGATTCCATGTGTGTTGTAAGACCGCTCGTAAAGGAGTGACCTCAGCCTAGACGTGAGAGCCACACTGAGGTCAGTGCACTCAAGTGCTCCTCTGGACATCATTAGCCTTCTGGGACTCTAGTAGTAGTCTCTGCTGTGGTTTTAGCTTGTGCGACTGTGTGAATGTGTTGGTCTCTGCTTATATTAATGATGTATTTGTATGACTGTGATGTCTACCCAGACATGCTGGGGGGTGTTAAGTTACCCTGGGTATTCAGTTTTCATTGGCTCTTGTATATAAAGTTAAAATAAATAAATAAATAAATGGTGTTCTATAGCAATAAGTACATATTAAAACTGTACATATTAAAAAGTTGAATCCAAATAAGTACATGTGACATACAATCTACATATTAATAGATGAAAGAATACATAACTGTATTAATTTATTCATTTTGTTCAGTGATGCTACTGGCAACTTGAAATTATCCATGATATTTAAACCAATCAGAATGCAAGGAGATTGGCAGGGGTATCCACCAATATATCAGCCTTCAGTAGCTGCTGTTTAGTATAGTGTCAAGCTATTTGTCATATATATACACATATATATATATGGACAAGGGCCAGGGTCAGTACATCTCCAAAACATCAGGAAGGTCTTGTGGGGTGTTAACAGTGGTACTAATGTTATGGCAATAATTTACAATTTCTTTATTTGCTATATTGCACCATATATTCATAAAAAAAAATGAAGAGCCCATTCAGAACTGATTGGAGGCTAATGCTAATGCTAACATACACACAAACCCTATAGTAACCCAAATCACAGCATCACATTCACCCACTGTTAACCGGTTATTACATACCAGTAGACCTTAGTGCTTAGTGGTTGGTGTGGCGCAAGGGATAACACCAGTACCATTGAGCTGCTACACTAGGGTTCGATTCCCGGTCTGGGTGACTATCCTGTGCTACACCTTGGGCAAGACTCCTAACACTGCATTGGCCCACCTCTGTAATACGAGTAACCTTCAGCTAAATGCCGTTAATGGAAATGTAGACCAACATCAACAGATATCAGTCCAGATATCAGTCCACACAGGAGGTGATTAGACTGCGGTGTTGTAAAGGAGCTGGGAGCTGATTGATCAGGGAGGAGATCAGACTGGATTATAAGATATTAAACATTATAAAACATCATTTTAAGAAAAGTCTCGATGAAACTGAATCAGTCAGTCCAGAAAGTCAGATTACTGAAAATAAAGGGATTTTACTGAACCCATTGCAGCCAATGATGTTTACAAATGTGACTCCTGTCGCCCTCTGTTCTACCGACACATCGGTTTGCTGTAGTTAGTAAGAGGGCAGTTTAGTCAGGTTTAGTTAATCTGTCAGTTCAGTTAGTTAATAATTACATCTTTTACTGGATATCAGTAGTTTCTTCAACAAATTCAGCACCAAGTTGCTTAATTTGATCATTTCCCCACTTTTCTAAAGGTAAATCATCAGATGAGCAATTGCCCTGTTCTGACTTTGGTTTCCGTGGCTACGACGTTCCTGTAGGTCTATTTCTGGTTGTTTTAGCCTCCTCTCCAGCTGTTAAGGTACTTAAGATCTTGATTGGCTAATTATCCAGAGTCCTGCTTTGCACGGTTGTAGGAGTAGATGCTCAGGGTCGAGTGGCCTGAATGACTGAACACTGAGATCTTCTCATCGCTTTCTATTATTATTGTATTATTATTATCATTTATTATTTATTATTAACATTTCTTCTTCTTCTTCTTTCCCACAGTAACCTTTTTTACTTTCTTAGCTTGTTAAATCTTGGTAGGTATTATATTCTATGGCATAAAGAGAAAGTGGGCGAGAGTCAAAGAGAATGAGAAGAGCGAGAGAGGGATGGTAATAAATCACTGTCTTGTCTTACTGATGTGTCAGCTTTCTCAACCAGGACAAAAGGGGCCTTCAGCCATGTGTGTGAGTGTGAGTGTGTGTGTGTGTGTGTGTGCGATGCACTGTTGGGGTCCTTTCAGGTAAAAGGCAGAGTGTGGCACATCCATCTGGTAAACTTAGCACTTGTATATTTATTTATTTTAACAGCAAGGGTTTCTTCCTCGCACACCTCCCACGAGGATCAAGCTTGTACGATCTAGTTCTGATGGTAGATGCTGTATTTTAACCTCAACTGTGGTGAAATCTGTGTGTAGGTCATGTGAGGACATTTTAATGTTATTGGAGATTTCCTCACTTGTCTTGATGGCCGGCTCTTGGGTTGAACTTGGAACTTGGGTCTTTTTGATGATTGAGTGGACAGTGGGACGGCTGATTTCTTTCTGTAGGTCCCATACCCACCTGGAACCCACCCAGCCCACGTCCCACCCATGTGAGCCACACATGAGCATGTTGGCTGGGCAAGGCCTTCTGAAGGCCTTGCCCAGCCAACATGCTCATGTGTGGCTCACATGGGTGGGACGTGGGCTGGATGATCACCACCATCCATCCATTATTCCAGAGAACTCAGTTCTTCCACTGCTCCACAGCTCAATGCTGGGGGGCTTTATACCCCTCTAGCCCACACCTGGCATTAGGCGGCATTGTCCCAGTAGGTTCATGCATATCTGCTCCAGAGAGTCCTATTCTATTGGCAGTACTTCTCTGCAGTGCCAAATGGCACATGGGTGGAACGTGGGCTAGGTGGGTTCCAGGTGTGTATGGGCTCTGAGAGGGATTGCACATGTGATGTTACTGGGACCTGGATGGGCTTCCCAAATGGGCCCTATCCTTACAGTCCATCTAGGCCCTGTGTGCAGTGTACAACCCAGATGGAGCCTCCTGGTCCCATAACTGTACCTGGTGGTCATCCATTTGTGTGTGTTTGTGTGTGACATTAGGTTTGCAGAGCAAACACCAGGCAGGCGGACGGTTTCTGCTGTTGAGCAGTGCGCTCTCCTCAGCTGTGAACTCGTATTGTTTTGACAAGATAACGTCCACAGCGGTTGCTCTCTCTACTCTAGACTGTACACACCAGCTGGTCTTTTTTTCAGAGCTTATTTTACATGGATTTTGATCCCCACTATGCTGTGTGCTGTGATTCTCGGATCGGCCTCTGCAGCGTGCACCTCGTTCATACAGTACTGTGTGTTTAGCTTGCTGGGAGGCACTCCATGGATAACCGTTGAGTGTATTGGATAAACATCTGTGTGACTGTAGTCATTGATTTGTAGAGAAAATCCTCTCGCTCCTGTACATGAGAGAACTGTTAATGAGCTTTAGGTGACTTTACTGTATTGAAGAGCCGCACCTGAGCTTCCGAGGTCAAAGGTGTACCTGGCATCTCTGAAATGGGACGTCCTGGAACGGTGCCACGTGACCGGGTTTGCTGCACATAAGCGAGCACACCAGTCAGTTGTAGCAGGGTGCAGAACTATTGGCACGGGCAAAGGACATGGAGCTGCCGAAGTGAAGGTGTAACGAGAATGGACTTCTCACACATTGAGTTTCTCCCAAAGGTATTTTGTATATATATATATACAAAATTGAGGTTATATATGAGAAAACAAAGATTAACACACACGATTAATCTGCAAACTTTAATTCAGTGACCTATTATTACGTTTTTATTAAGTTATTATTATTATTTATTTTATTTAGTTATAATTATTAGTTAATATTTACCTTTTATTAAGTGATGTAAACACAGCGTCACTCCTGTTGAGCTCGGAGGGTAGATTACCCTTTATTTATGCTGAAATATGGATGAAATCTCACAACTAACTCTATACATACTACACTGAGATATTATAAGAAAAAAAAACTGGTTCCTCTAGACATTTTATTAGGTATAAGGTGTTATTTATCATTTATCATTTTAACTTTGGATTGACACCACTAATTTTAATATATATAGTACTCTGTAGTCTGTTCGTCTCCTTTGCTTGCGATTTCTCAGTGTTTTTGATGCTACTATACCCTGATTTGGAAATAGAGGCAGAGACAGAGTTGAAACATTGAAGGATAAGTGGAAACAAGACAATTAAAGTGGACTTAGAACTGAAACTACTCAAAGCACTTCCTCTTGGGAAAATATAAAAAATGAACACGTCTAAATCCGTGCCGTCGGTTTCCAGGGAGACGGGCATTTCTGCTGCTGGCACGATGTCTAGAAACATTGATTAGGGACATCGCCTGTGGGTGTCGTTGAGGCACTGATAGACTACAGACACTCAAAGGTGGTAGCCTGGCTGAACTGGGAGCACTGTGGAGATTATAATCAAGGATCTGCTGTAAACACAGCTTGATAAACAGTGATGAGCTGCAGCATTACGACTAATGTGCTGTTGGTCCTCAGCGTCCCACCAAAACAGCTTACATTATGAGATTTCTGCAGGTGGTATTTGTGGTATCTGGCACCAAGATGTTCCAGGAGACGTTTTTAGGTCCTATAAGTTGTGAGGTGGACCCACCATGGGTCAGAATTGTCCCAGTGCATCCCACAGGTAAGCAAAGCACATGATACCCGGCCAGCAGTGTTACGTTACTGAAAACAGGGC
Source organism: Salminus brasiliensis (assembly GCF_030463535.1). Taxonomy (NCBI): domain Eukaryota; kingdom Metazoa; phylum Chordata; class Actinopteri; order Characiformes; family Bryconidae; genus Salminus; species Salminus brasiliensis. The sequence goes on along the minus strand of NC_132899.1, from coordinate 4,781,124 downwards.
TCATTGGACCTGACCACCTTCTTCCATTGCTTTACGGCCCATTTCCGATGTTCAGATTTTCTATTCTAGGCACTTTTGTTGGTTCAGCTCAAATGTGATGTTGCTCTTGTGTACTTTTGGGATAAGTTGGGGAGTTTGGGATGAGGGTAAGGTAGTGATCATCTTCCCTGGACTGTAGGAACAGTTGCTCCAACAAAAGCCTAATACAGGGTGTCCAAATACTTTTGTCCATATAGTGTAGAAGATAGATCTGTGAGTAGATTGTTCGATTGTTCGAAAGGTCACTTAATGATGGAGATTACATTTCTGTTTTGCTTTATTTTTTCAGCAGTGCATCCAACCAGTCAGCTGAGACCATTTAGCAAAGTGGAACCCTATGAGGCTACAGAGCCATGGCTTCTCATTGAAGGACAGAGGAGACCAATCAGCCTCCTAAAAACGATGGTAAGTGCTGATTCTCATTCTGCAACAGCAAAATGCATTTGGACCAGCAGATTCTTTCTTTAATGGCAGCCTGTAAGCCCATCACAATGTGAAGCCCTCCTAAATTGGACAAAAGCACTTGGGCTCTAGCAGCTTCTGCATTATATTGTGAAGCGGGTTTTTGGTGGTTCTTGGATCATATCTGACATATCCAGATCAGTTTATCACCTTATCTAAGCATAAGGTTTTGGGTTTCCTTCCCGATTTTGTCAGAGAGACCATTCATCCATGTACCTGTTTAAAGATCATGAGTTATAAAGGTGGTTTTGGAGGCCATGCCACAAAGGTCCTTCAAATGGTGCTTTTAATGCTGTAGAAGAACCACTTTTGGTTCCACAAAGAAGCATGTTTCTAATATGTCCGGGAGTGAAGAACCTTTTAAAGGTTCTCGAACATCTCCATGACAAACATGGCTCTTCATGGAACCAAATGTGGCTCTTCTGTGGCATCACTTTAAGATTCTGTGAGTGAGAAGAACCAGGTTCTGGAAGGTCCTGTACCAATGTACAGGGTATACTTACACATACATACACACATTTATTACAAACAGGGTTCTTTCTGGAACCGGAAGTGGTTCTTCTATGGCGCCACTCAATATTGTCTACTCTGTCAAGTGGTTCTTAGAGCAATGCCATAGAAGAACCACATTGGGTTCCATAAAGAACCATGTTTGTGTGAATCATGAGATGTGCGAGTGTGAAGAACCTTTTAAAGGGCTCAATAACCATCGCTTAATGTTTTAAAGTTCTTTACCAGCGTAAAAAGGTTCTTCACATATCTATCAAAAACATAGTTCTTTATAGAACCAAATGTGGTTCCTCTGTAGCATTGTTCCAAGATTATGTGAATGAGAAGAATCTTTTAAAGATCCGAAACACCTTTATTTGTATTTTTTGCAGGTTCTGTACCAATGTACAGGTTCTACACATACTTACATGTAGTATGGAACCACTAGTGGTTCTTCTATGGCAAGAGCCTACACTGTTAAAAAGAAAGGAGCTTCAAATGCTTCTTTGAGCAAAGCCATAGAAGAACCACTTTGAGTTCCATAGAGAACCATGTTTGTGTGAACCATAAGATGTGTGAGTGTGAAGAACCTTTAAATTGGGAAGCATTTACACGTTTACATCAAGTAAAGGTTCATTAGACCTTTGAAAGGTTCTTCACACTCACCCATCTCTACTACAAACATGGTTCTTTATAGAACCTAATGTGGTTCCTCTGTAGCATTGTTCCAAGATTCTGTGAGTGAGAAGAACCTTGAAGAACCCTTTAAAGGTCCGAAACACCTTCACTTATTTATTTGGTACAGAACCTGCAACCTGCTCTGAGTGGGTTTGTACAGGTGTTGTTACTGGGGCTTCCCTATCTTTACATCCCACCTTTATCTCACATGGGTCCCATCTAGTGTACAACCCCAATGGGGTCCATGCTTAAGCCGCCCTGGTCCCATCACTGACTCTGGTGGGCGTCCATATGTGGGGCCAATGTTGACTCTTAGGACAACAGATTCTGGTTACCAGTTGGGCTACCCATACAGGCCCCACATGGACCTGGATCTTAGCTACATGCAGCTATTGTTTTTTTTCTGGAACCACAAGTGGTTCTTCTATGGCGTCGCTCAAAGAAGCATTTAAAACACCTTTATTTTTATTTATGAGTGTATGACATCACTTTTAAGACTTTTAAGAGTAGGGGTGAAGCAGATGGGCCTCATAGCTGAGTGGAGGTTCATCTGAACGGGACTGTGTTATGCTCTCTAAGCCACTTGGCGTGTCCTATGTGCAGATTCGCAGTTCCACATGGTTTAGTAAAACCGGGATAGCTTCGTAATTAAAAGCATCATTTCATAATTTAGCTTATCACCGTGTGCCAGTAGATTTTCTGCCCACAATCACATTTTCTGGGGCTTACCAGCTGAACCAGTGAGAGCTGTGCTCCGACAGTGGTGCTAATTCATTTTGAATGGTGTTTAAGCAAATAGAAATAGCACTTCGCCCAGCTATTCAAAACCTTCGGGAGAGAAAGAGGGAGAGCGAGAAAGGAGACTACAGGCTGTTTGACCACATTCTGCCAGGCAAATTGAAAAGGTGGCCTGGAGTTTCAATTCAGGGTCTTTTTGCCTTTTTCTCGTGCAAATGAGAGAGGTATGTGTTTTACCCAGAGAATTGAACTTTGCTTAGACTGCATAAAGCAGAGTTCACTCTCTCAGCTGATGGGGCTTTATGTGAGACGACTAAAAAGAACACTTTAGTGGAAATGCAATTTGTTTCTTACTGTCTTTAATGAAAAACATTTCTAAGCCAATTTAGGGACTAAAGGCTTGTACAGATAAAAGTCTCTGCTGTTGTTCTGTGTATTAGCGAGCTCCACGGGGACCCAGAGGCCGCGGTTGCAGTTAATTATAGTCGTCTTTTGTGCCACAGTAAACATTTTAGCTGTTAGAGATCCGCTGATCTCAGGCATTTATTATTGTATACCTCCCGTGTGTTGTTTTCATAGCAGAATCAATAAAAACCGTTTCACAGGGCAGCTTCACATGTGTACTGCCTTGAGCAATAAGAGCAGAAAGGGAGGCGAGACCACCCAGATCTGTGAGTGGATGTATTTGTGTGACAGCTGACCTGTGGACATGAACAGGGAGTCCTACATTTTAGGAAAGAGTTAATTAAATATTATATTAAATATTTTAATCAGGGCCACCATTAATGACTATTATTATTCTATCAATTATTCTATTTTTTTATTTATTTTTAATTTGACCTAATTTTTCTACCTAATTTGGAAGGCCAATTAACTAATCTCTGTTCACATGAACTCCCCCATCTCTAGGAGGGTGAACACTAGCACTAGTCTCCTCCGACACATGTAAAGCCAGCCACCACCTCTTTTCGAACTGTAGCTCATGCAGTATCACTAGGTAGCCAGCTCGCTCTGAGGAAAGCCAGGCACCCAAGCTCTGATACAACAGCTAACGGACGCCTGTGCTGCCCACATCACACTAGGAGTGATGTAAGGAGGGAGTAGCGTGAACCCACCCCTAAAAGAGAATAAGGCCAATTGTGCTCTTTCAGACTCCGGCTGGAGATGGCAAGCAGCATGACCATGAACCATAGTGGCAGCGCCTTAGTCCGCTGGACCACTCTGAGCCTCCAAATTACTGAAATGAAATATTTCTCAGGTGTATCACCCAGCTCTTATATCAAGGTCTCCAACCTTAATTAGCCTAATTGGCCTGTCCCAACAATCAGCAGCCATGGGCTTCTCTAAGCAGCTGTCTAGGACTCTGAACATTAACACAACTGATGTCCACAAAGCAGGAGACGACTAATGAAGATAGCAGAGCAGGAGGCTGTTGTAGGAGAGTGCTAATGGCCAGTTCTGTTATATTAGTTGATTAAGTGATTAGGGGGGAGAGGGAGGGCCATCATGTCTACCCAAAAAGAGTGAAGCCAACTGTGCACTCTAGGACTCCCGGCCATCCCCCCGGGCACAAATACACCACAACAAAGCAGTTGATTGGTTGGTTCATTACATTGTGCAGTTCTTATCCGATAGTCATGGAAACTACCACAAAATGTCATAGCGCCACCTGCAGTACTGGAGCATTGGCAAGTGACTGCCAAACAATCCCATAGAGAGTGTGTGAGCTTGTAAGCTCGCAAAGCTGGGCTCGACTTTGCGCAACCTTCATGTACTTGGTGTTGCTGAAAGTATGCCAAGGCCTTTAGACGGCTGCACCACTTGGGAGTGCCTTGATGCATTTTTTAATTAACCATTTTTTTAACCTCGCTTTATCCCTTACACTAAACTGGCTGTTTTTGTAGCTTAATTTGCATATATGAGTTTATAGGTTTATAAACTTCAATTCAATTGAAGTTAAAATCATGCAGGCCAGTCTCTTAGGCCTATGAGGAGAAGGAGGCCATACATACTAAACACCCACTGGCAGTCAATTTGTATAAATACCAAATAAATCTGAAGAAATGTTACTTGGCTGATTTCAGTACAGTTCCATTACAGGCATCGTTGATCCAGCAGTGCCGTTTGAATTAGTGGCAAGGTGTGTGCTGCAGCTGTAGTATGTAGCAGTATGATCACTATAGAAGTAAGACAGGGGCGGTTTCTGGCTTGGGTTCTGTTGCCACACAGCTGGTTTAAATCCCAGCAAACAGAAACCCAGCAGAGGTCTGACTGAGAGACGGTGGAGTGGATTAATGTCGGAGAGAAAATTGAAACATAAAGCTAATCCTGTGAGCTAACAGCTCGAGGACAGTAGATGTCAAACACCCCTTCTTACCCCAAACAAAACCTGCCTAATGCAGAAGATACACAGCTCTTCTATCTGTTTCCTATAGCTTATGGGTCTTAATTAGGTACAGTAACTCTGCTGTTAGCACTCAGTCTTTGGCAAATATATAAACAGCTGTCCAATCACCCAGCAGGCTGTATTTGACAAGATTACGTTGTCAGGAAATTGTTTGTTTCCGGTGCTTAGTCATGTAGGCACAGCAGTGTGTTTCCTTAATAAACAACTGAAATCACTGAACGAAAAGAAAGCAGAAGAACCAAACCTGAACAGGTCTTAGTTCTGTGTTTTAGACTCCCGTCCTTTTCAAAAATGCTCTGCAAGGTGGAGGTTTTTGGAAACTCTGAAGCCTAAAGAGCTTAATAACAAAAACATTGACGCCACAACGCATGCATGTTTTTGGCTCAAGTTTGAGTCTCAAATACCTTCTTACTCCCTGTCCAGTGTTGTTATTGGGACCCAGGTGGGCTTCCCAACTGGGCCCTATCTTTACACCCCACCTTAATCTCACATGGGTCCCATCTAGGTCCCATATGCAGTGTACAACCCCAATGGGGTCCATGCTTAAGCCGCCCTGGGCCCATCACTGACACTGGTGGGCGTCCATATGTGGGGCCAGTGTTGAATCCAAGGACAAAGGATTCAAGGACTCGTTCCCAGTTGGGCTACCCATACAGTCCCCACATGGACATCTTAGCTACAGGCTAAGATTTAGGCATATGAATGAAATGGGATTAAGCCTCTTTGTTGATGCCTCTCTTACTGAGGTACTGTCAACCCATACAGGTCTAGCATGCTGATGCAAGCTTTTTCGTCTCTGTGTGGATGGAAATATTTTCAGGGAAATCTCCATTTTTTCAAATATCCAGATACGTCCAGACGGGCCTTAATCACCCACAGTTCGAGCAGTGTTCATTCCAATGATGGACGTTATTCATTAGACAGGCCAGCTCTTTTCAGTCGTACTTGAGACTGAGACTTATTTTATACCACAGGTGCATTTAATTATGCTATCAACCAATCAACCTCTTCGTCTTTAAGAGGCTGTTAACCTGTTATTAATGTAACGAGTTTTATAATTAGCGTATTTGGTTTGCAAATGTTGCTAAAAGTGGAGGAACATCTGTCTAATGAGATGCTTGCATTTCCACTCCACTCACTCTTCTGGTCTTTTGAAAAACGCTGGCTCTAGAAAGAGACAGATATAGTGTACAGTATAAGACAGTGGTCTCCAACCCTGCTCTTGGAGAACTTTACTATATGTCCAGATGTTTGTGGACAGCCCTTCTAATAAATGCATTCACTTACTTTAAGCTGCACCCATTGCTGCTGACACAGTTGTGCAAATCGTAACACACAGCTTGTCTAGCCCCTGTAGGGAAGTCCTGCCAATACTTCAGGAGATATGCATGAACCTGTTGGCACCATGCTGCCTAATGCCAGACGTGGGCTAGAGGGGTGTAAAGCCCCCCAGCATTGAGCTGTGGAGCAGTGGAAGAACTGTGTTCTCTGGAATGATGGATGGTGGAGCTCGCAGGATTGAAGACCACTGGTGAGGTCACACAGTGAGGTCAGAATGTTGGATAATCATCACCCCACCTCATCACAAAAGTATTGGATGCTGGGGGGCTTTATACCCCTCTACTAGCCCTCTACAAGGACTAGACAAACTGTGTGCACATGCAGCTGCACATCTGTGTCAGTAGCAATGGGTGCAACTTAAAGCAGGCAAATGCATTCATTAGAAGGGGTGTCCACAAACATTTGGACATAGTTTATTTGGACGCCTATTATGTATCTCCACTAAAGCAGCCTAGTAAATTCTCTCTCTCTCATTTCAGGGACATCCCGCATCACTGAAGCTTCTGATTGAGGCGGAGGGAGAACAGCTGCTGCTCATTCTGCAGAAAAATGAGTAAGTCTCCTTCCACACACACACTCACTCTCTCTCTCTCTCTCTCTCTCTCTCTCCCCTTCTGTAACTGTAAGAGGAGCTTTTTCTGGCATATAAATTGGTGACAGATGCATGTGTTGCTCGACTCGGTGACCGGGTTTGGGTCAAGCTTGTCCTCCAAAAGATACTACAGAAAAAAAACACCTTCCTCTTCGCACCACCTACACAGACAGCGCTTCACCTTCATTGTCCGCTGTAGTCTTCTGGTACGAAACCTTGTGAAAACAGAAAGTAAGTTTGTGGACACCCCTTCTAATGAATGCATTCAGCTACTTTACAGTGCACCAATTGCTGACACAGATGTGCAAACACACACACACACAGCTTGTCTAGTCCTTGTAGGGAAAGACTTCCAATAGAATAGGACTCTCTGGAGAGGATAAACATGAAGCATGGCTCTGTGTCTAATGCCAGGTGTGGGCTAGAGAGGTGTAAAGCCCCCTAGCATTGAGCTGTGGAGCAGTGGAGCTACTGTTTTCTCTGGAATGATAGATGGTGCTCCATCCAGTATTTTTTTAATGGGATGAGTTGGGGAGTTGAAGATGAGGTGGGGTGGTGATCATCCAACAACCTTACTAAAGCTCTTGATGCTGAATGCATTCCAGTCCTCACAGCAATTTGGGTTGGATCCAAGGTCTTTAAGACCACTGGTGTAGGAATCTAGTACATCCACTCTTAAAAATAAAGGTGCTACATAGGGGTAGAACCCCAAAAGAACCATGTTTGTAAAGGTCAATTTAAAGGTTCTTCACACTCTTTCCACGTTTCTTTTACAAGCATGGTTCCTCGCTGGCAAAGCACCTTTTGTAGCACCTTAATATCCAAGAGTGTAGTACCTGAACCACAATCATATCCTCACAGCAATGCTTCTCCAAAATCTAGTAGAAAGACTTCTTCCCTGGACAGTAGAGACAGTTACTCCAACAAAAGCAGAATCAGCTCTTTTTAATACCCTTGATTTTGGAAGAAACAAGAAAAAAGAGCAGGTGTCCCAATACTTTTGTCCATAGTTTTTTCAGTATACCTGTGCATGTAATTAAACTAGTCGTGTAACAGAGGAGATAGAATCCAGCATCCATTAGTTTGAGATGTCATAACCCAAATTTTTTGAGATGTGTTTTCCATTTTTTAATGCTTACTGCAAATTGAACAGTCCTGAACCCTACCGCAGTCTCTCCACTACGTCCGTCACCTCTACGCCATCTGCCACCCATGTTTGAGCGGGATTTACATAATGGAAGCGGCGCACACTTCAGCGCGAGCTGATAATCTTAGATACTCAAAAGCCTGGTCCTTCTCCCTCATCCCTTTCAGATCACTTGACCTGAAAAAAAAGAGATAGCTGCCTTCATGTCTTGTCTTTGTTCTCTCGCCCGAATCATTATCCTGCACATTTCTGGATGCTGTTGGCCTTGCTCTTCACTCTGGACATGTGTCTTATCTTCTCAGTCAGAGGGTCTTCAGCAAGAGCGACAATGGAATACTTCGCCCATGCTAACATGGCTAATATGGTAAGAGTGTTGGAGGGATGAGGTACGTTAACATCTTGTCCCCTTGGTCTTCGTAATGCTGATAAAACTAAAGAACCAACTGCAAGAAGATGCTTTAATAAACCTCCGGCAAGTCAAATTTGATGTTTCCTGGATCTGTAGAGTCCGCCCTTTCTATTGCCTATTATCCCAAGATCATCCGTGACCCACATCCAGTATGAGTTATGAGGCGATGAAAACGGGTCAAGGTACCCACCTTCTGCCTTCTGCCTCACCAGGCTGTGTTCAGACCGCAGGCAAATCGGATTTGTTTCTGAAATCAGATCTGGGAAGATGACCGTCCACATTTGCGTGTCCAGACGTCACAACCCTATCTACATGGGTTGCTGTGGTAACAGCGTAGATGCTTACGGGCTGCTTTCATATCTGGAAGCAGAAGAGCAGTGGTTTCGAGTGACTCAATCCGAGTGTCTTCCTCTCGTCTGTAATTGGTGCGTCTGTCTAGGATGTCTAAGAAACTGACCAGTGGACACTCAGAAACTCGTCTTCTGCCTCTCGTCATTAATATACTATTTCATTCGTTAGCTCCACTGCTTTAGTGAAGCTAATACTCTGCTTATACTCCGCATTTTAAGCACCAAAACTATTCGTCCACCTGAGTAAAGGTGTGATTTTACAGGAAATTTCAAGAATTTCTCAAATCTGATTTAGGTTTTTTCAGGTTTAGGGTCAGAGTATCTTTAACATAGTGCTAGTCTAGGTCACATGGGGTCTTTACAGAGAGCACTGAGACTGGAAATTAAAAAGTGATCTAAAACATGAGGGTATTATCTTATATGCAAGTGTCTTTAAATACACATTTTAGAAAATATGCAAAAATCAAGAAAATGCCCTTATAAGACGGTTAACCTGGTTTGTAATTCAAGAATGGAATCTAATGAACCAAACTGCAAGAAGATGCTTTAATAAACCTCTGAGGTTTATTAGTGCCGGCAAGTAAAATTTGATGTTTCTCAATGTTTCTATGAATATATTTGCAGTAATACAGTGCAGAAATAGAGTTCCTGGATCTGTAAAGTCCGCCCTTTCCATTGCCTATTGTCGCAAGATCATCCGTGACCCACATCCAGTATGAGTTATGAAAAAAAAACAAGAAGATGCCCTTATAGACTCCAGACGAAAAACCTGGTTTGAAATCCAAGAATGTAGACAGTAAACAGGTGAAGGTCAGACCAGGGACTGGCAGGGAAGTATGCATGAGGAAACTCAAAAGAGTGGTCAGAAAACAAGCCAGGTCAAACAGCCAAAAGGAAAATCCAAAAACCAAAGGCAATGCCAAAAGAGAAAATATGAGGAATATGAACTGTATAATATGAGGAATATGAACTGTATAATATGAGGAATATGAAGCATCTACTAACGCTTAGTAGACTCATACTGCAAAACGTATAGTAATATACGTAAAGTATATCGTCTCTGCCATGCAAAAACCTTGTATCGCCAGTTTTTTTACTTTTTCACACAATGGGAATATGTTTTTTTTAAATTGTCAAATAAAAAAAATGATATATTATGAATGGATTCATAGAAATGTTCCAAAATGACTTGGAATAAATTCTTTAAACATTGACTTCCATTGAAGGTTAAGAAGCTTTATAATTTATTCCAGAGAACAAGATTTTCGATGATGTACAATATAATTAAAGCTCGATTGACAGATACACTATATAGACAAAAGTATTGGGACATCTGCCCATTCATTGTTTCTTCTGAAATCAAGGATATTAAAAATGAGTGTATCCTGCTTTTGTTGAAGTAACTGTCTCTACTGTCCAGGGAAGAAGGCTAGCAGAGGCTTTCTACTAGATTTTGAAGCAGTGCTGTTAGAATTGAATTACAAGAGCATTACTGAGGTTAGGATGTTGGATGATCACCACCACACCTCATCCCTGACTCCCCAACTCGTCCCAGAAGTATTGGACGGAGCACCATCCATCCATCCATCATTCCAGAGAACACAGTTCTTCCACTGCTCCACAGCTCAATGCTGCTGGGGGGCTTTATACCCCTCTAGCCCACGCCTGGCATTAGGCAGCATGGTGATGAAAGGTTCATGTTTATCATGTTTAGATTTACACAGTGAATCTGGTGTCTTACAGCTGGAGTCAAAGTTCTGTCGTCTAGGCCTGTCTTTCCTTATCTTTCCTTCATGAGTCAGCTGGCTTCATCAGTTAGATTTGGACTGGAGTGGTCCAGCTTGGGCCAAGTCTTAAAGTCAGTGGCGATTCTTAAAGGTCTAGAACGGATTAGGTCAGGAGAGTAGCCTCGTACGCTAAACAAGCAGATTCTGATGTTAGGAAGGCTTTGCTGCTGGTCTTGGTGAATATGGTACACGTCTTCATCCTGCAGACAGTGGAGAGGAACAACAGCAGAAGGGTGGATTTGCTTTGGCCTAATGAGGCCGGGTTGGTGCCAGCTCTCGATAGAACCGATTCTAAAAACATCTTAACATCAACGCTGGCAGATTCAAGCCTGAGGCTACGGAAGGAGCAAAACACAACCTAATTACAGAATCTGCTGCACATGAAACCGAACATGGAGTGTGAGGACAGCCGGATGCTTGTGAAGCTCATTTGCTGCGGAGTGTGTAATTTGCTGAGCGGTCAGAGAGACCTCAAGCAAGAGCGTTGAAGGAAAAAAGTGTGGAACTGGGTAATGAGATCAAACCTGGGTCATTATGGGATTCAAGAAGGGGAACGGGAAACTCCCCAGTTTAGTCATGTGAAATTGTTTTTGACAGAGAATAATGAGAACTTGCTGTAATAATTTGACGTGTGTCGTAGTACTCATTAGAGTTAAGGAAGGAAATGACTGCACCCGTCAGTCAGAAGAGTGGAGTAGTACTAAGATGCTGTGGATCCTTTTTTTTTTCCAGCTGACCAGCAAAGCGGGCAGTCATTTAAATCCTCTGCCTGACTAATATTGGAAATATTTTTTTATACCAGTGTAAAAACCTTAAAGAAATTTAAATTCAGTCTTCAGATATTCATTTATAACCTGTACAAACCTTAGGTACAAAGTTGAAGGTGCAGCTAAAGGTAATTTATTTTAAATTCATTAATTATTTTTATTTTTTTTGTTTGTTGAATGTTTTCCCTTATTCTCCCACTTAATTATTGCCATTCGTAGCTCCCGAAGCACTAGCAACGCTCCCGACACTGGCAGGGTAAGGGCTTCTCCTCCGATACATATGCATCCAGCCATCGCCTCTTTTCACACTGCCCCAGTGCAGCATCACAGGGCGGCCAACATGCTCTGAGGAAAGCACCGGGTCCAGGAAAGCACCACGACACTAGCTTACAGATGCCTGTGTTGGCCAACATATCTTAAAAGTGATAACGGTTAGAGAGCACCGTCCACCCACCTGGAGAGGGCACAGGCAATTGTTGTTATTGAGGTGAAAAATGCCTGGCGGCAAATTGGGCTCGTTTAGACCTGGCATTAACATGCGTTTTGTATCTGGATAGTATATGGATCTACTTTAACCTGATTCTGTTGACACTTGTCATTAAAATGCGTCTCAAGTCTGACTAGATGAGATCCGATTTTACTTTCCTCTGTAAAACACACCATCATCACTTCTGTTTTACTTCCTGTTGCTTTACGTCCAGCAGTTTCTCACTAATATTCTCCTCGCCTGGGAGACCGTGAACAGTCTAGAGTAGTTTATGTGGGGGTTCTACAACACGGTGAACCAATAGATAGGTTCCTAATCTGCTATGGCATCCTTCTAAATAGCTTTTCTGGCACCTTATGTTTCTCCTAACAGATTCCTAGATGGTTCTAGGAGACATCTGTAACTGGTGGAGGTTTTCTACACTCTATAAACCCTTAATTGAAAGGTTCCTTATAGAACCAAACACCGTTCTGCCCTGGCACCCTTTCAGACAGACACTTTTTCTCACCCCTAAAAGGTTCTTAAATGGTTCCAGGAGAAATCTCTAATTGGCGGATGTTTCATGAACTGTAAAAGCGTCCACCGACTGTTTAAACTCTGTAATAATGCTCTTATCTACTGGTGAAGAAACGGAAACTTACGAATGTTGCTTGGGTGATCTGGTTGTAATCTGATCACAGTGCATGGTGGTGATGTTCATACCTGGCTTTTCATGCAGACAGGTCAAATCCAAAGTGATCCAATCCAAAAATGCTGCTAACGCCAGGTGTAAACAGGCTCATCTTGACGCTGGGTGATTGGTGTATATACATTGTGGTCTTATCTGATCCGGGGGTTATATCAGATATAAGGAGATGATGGAGATTCTCTGCTCTGGGCTGAAGACTAGACGAAAATGAATGGAATACCCGAAGCTGACGGAGCATTTCTCTGGTTCTGAGTGTGCTGGTTTCTCCAACACCATGGAGCGAAAACCCACAGCTGAGGTGAAAGGGAACTGTCTGAGTGTGTTGGCAGCCAGCCCCACTCAGCCTGATCAAGACCAGTTGTTCAAACACGACTCACCACTGCTGTAAGAGGTGGGAAAAAAGAGCAATTGTCAAATGAAATTATAAAAATTGAAAGCACAGATTTGTTTTTGTACCTCTCCGATTTCAAGCCCACAACAGTTCTGGTAACATAAACACCGTTTTTCCTCCTGCAGTTCAAAACAATGTGGGAGGTGAGGGACGTGACGGCAGTGTGGGTCAAACCGGTTCTCTGCTGTTTCAGATGGACACACTCTGAGATGGAGTTAGCTGTTCTTGTCTTTTCACACCGGCCTGCCAGATCACCCATCCGTAACACAGGCTTCGTTAACACCTCTCAGTGGAGTGTACACCTTCAGGCGCCCTCTTTTGCTGAAGGAGTAAAGTCGAAAGTTCAGGCTTGAATCTGGTGAAACAGAAGGTAAAACGCTAGTAGAACCCCACCAACCACATGGGGTACCACAGCAACTGCATAGCAACCACTAAGCAACTCCTTAAAAACCATCTAGCAACCATATTTAGCACCACAGCAACTACTTGGGATACCGGAGCGATCACCTTGAAACACCATAGGCACCCCTTAGCAACACCCTACTAACAATACAACCACAATCAACACCAGAGGAACCACATGGGGTACTATAGCAACCACCCAGCAACCACCAAGCACCCATCCATTATACTACCTACCGACACTACAGCAATCATTTGGTAAACACCTGAGATACCATAGCAAACACTTATCAACACCAGAGGAACCACATGGGGTACTGTAGCAACCACCAAGCACCCATCCGGTATACTACCTACTGACGCTACAGCAACCATATAGTAAACGCTTGAGAAACTATAGCAACAACTTATCAACACCAGAGGAACCACATGGGGTACTGTAGCAACCATCCAGCAACCACCAAGCACCCATCCGGTATACTACCTACTGACACTACAGCAACCATATAGTAAACACCTGAGATACCATAGCAACCATTTATCAACACCAGAAGAACCACATGGGGTACTGTAGCAACCACCCAGCAACTCCATTGCAACTACCTGGAATTCCATAGCAACCACTTATCAACACCATAAGAACCACATGGGGTACTGTAGCAACAACTTTGCAACTACCTTGAATTCCATAGCAACCACTTATCAATTCCATAGGAACCACATGGGGTACTGTAGCAACCACTTTGCAACATAATTGCAACTACCTGGTATTCCATAGCAACACCATGGCAACCACTAAGAAACATCATAGTAACCACTAAGCACCATCTGGCAAACTACTAACCAACACTACAGCAACAATATAGCAAACACCTGGCATACTATAGCAACCACTTTGCAACACCATAGTAACCGCATAACACCTTAACAACAACTAAGTGACTCCAGGGTATGCTTTTGTTTGTGTTTGATGATTTAGCTGATCTGTCAGCATGGCCAGCCTGACCAAGCTAGACCACCAGTATGACCAAGCTGGTGGACCACCCATGACCTTCATGACCCTCATGCTTGGCGTGGCTAAACTGGTCAACCAAGCCAACCAGTTTGACCAGCCTGAGGGTCAGCTTGGTCGAGCCGTCCATCACAGTCAAACGAAACCTAGAGCTAGAGCGGGTCGAGCTTTACGACCACCCTGACCACCGAAGCCCAGCTGCCAGTAAAAGAGCTGGAGGAGCTTGAGCTGGTTTCTGCAGCAGGGGCGTCTCACGGAAATCCGAAGTGAACTGGCGCGAAGGTTGACTCCGAGGTCATGATGTTTATGGAAAGAGTCTCCTCAGTCCAGTGAGGTCTGTGCTCAGCCACGGCGCTGGTAGTGATGCATCTCTTTAGAATTTCATTAACTGCAGATGTTTTAGCGAGTTCAGTTTGGGGGAAAAAAAAAAAGAAAAGAAAAAAGTGTTCATGCAAAAGCTAAGGGGAAAAAAACAGAAAGGGAGGTGATTCAGGGCCGTTCCCATGGCAACACTGGTCCCTGTTGGGAGAAAGTGTGCACGGTCACAGAGGGGGGAGGAACAGGATAGAGATGGATGGAGAGAGATAGAGATGCAGAGAGGAACAGATGTAGACAGACAGATGAAGACGGGAGGTAGGGACAGGGAGGGGGACAGTGCTTACGTAAGGTCCACCCCCTCGGCCTCGGCGGACGGGGAAGGCATGTTATTATGGAAGTGAAGTGACATCCAGACATGTGTCTGAGTGTGTGTGTGTGTGTATATATATGTGTGGGAGTGGAGGTCTAGCTCACCAGTCCACCTTCTACTGCTGTCAAGCTCAGCATTTTACCTGAGCTACAGGGAGAGAGAGAGAGAGAGAGAGAGCGAGCTCATTACTTCACCTAAAATAGAGCTTATTAGAGCCGCTTTACATGCATAGCATATGTGCTAACAGGCTAGAAACAGTGGATCCACTGTGAAGAGATGTATTAGGTTGATTAGACAAATGTAAATCCAGTCTTTATTGAACTGGAGAAACTTTTACAGCAGGTTTTACCGTGCTGGGTTTTCACAGGACTCGAGTGATAGAGGCTGCCCACACATGAGCTATATAGCCTAGGTTCTTTTTATTGACATTTATAGGAATTGAAACACCCCAGATACAAACCTCAGCTAAAACTGTACATATTGGTCAGTAAATGCCCCTGATCGATTCCGAGACTCCTTTATGCAGAGTATCAGCCCATACCGATCCGATCTTCGTGTATATATAATATAGCTCAGATGAGCTGCTGATTAATGGGTTCAGTAAAATCCATTTATTTTTAGTATCAGTTTCTATAATCAGACATTCTGGACTGAGCGATTTGGTTTAGTCAAGACTTTTTTTTAATAATAAACTTTTATAGTGTTTAATATCTTTATAATCCAGTCTAAGACTCTCCTCCCTGATCAATCAGCTCCCAGAGAAAGCTCGGACAATTGTGCTGTCTCCGACTCCGGCTGCTGATGGCAAAGTGGGATTGCTCAGGTCCCGGGGCCATTGTGGCGGTGCATTAGACTGCTGAGCCACTCAATTAATAGTTCACATGAAAAAATTGGTGGTTCCTTTTTGGTGGTGTGCTTTTATACTTTGCCAAATTTTATTTCTTTAAATTAAAAAAAAATGCAATATTGCTTTGCTCACAGTATCGTAATATATGTAACTGTATCGTAAATGGAAAAATTCTATTGAAATTCATTATAATCTTTATACTCGAACATCTTACTTTCTTTGATATCCTCAAAAATATGCTGGAAATAACCCTAGCACTAACCCCCGAGCTAGTAGATGCAGTGTAAGATGGTTATTAAGCAAAGCTCAGTCATAGCATTGTGTAAGAGTGCATTAATATTTTTAGTCCTTATTATTTATCTTTTTTTTAATCAAAACTGCCACACCGCACAGCTCAGCCCTGGTGCAGCATGCAGCAACCGAAGGAAAGACGAGAGTGTGAGGGAGTAGGTCTGCTGTGAGGGTGAGATACAAGGCAAGAAGTTAAAAGTCAAATGGATGTTAGAGGTCGACTGCTTAGAAGCGTTGCTGGATGTGAAACAGCGACAGATAACATGACTGGGGATCAAACAGGGAACGGGACAGATAAGCTAGTTTGCGTGTCACGCTATAATGCAGACACTGGAATATCACTGGAGCGTGAGCAGAGGTCCCAGAGCCGCTTGAGAAAGAAGATATGTATATCTGGAAAGTGTCTGTGCTTATCTTTGTGGTTGTGAATTGCTGAGGCAGGGAGTTGAGTGTGTTTTTAATCAGGAAGTCTGAATACATTCATCCAGCATCATTAACCTGCTAACAAATAACTAACACAGGCCTTTCTCTCCTGATAAAGTCCTCTCCGCTCCCCACTCCTCCATCCCAGATCTTCTAAAGTAGAGAGAGAGAGAGAGAGAGAGGTGGGGGCAAACACATGGAGCTTCATTAGAGTGAATAGAGTAGCCTTGTAAACTAGGCCTCCTCACTCATCCTTTTAACAGCCTCCTTCAGCCTGTGTTTTTTTCAGGCGGCGCTTTGCTTTTTTCGATTCCAATTATTTCCCAGCTTACAGCGGTAATTAATATGGCAGGCTGGCTGCCCAACATTTCTAATTAATTAGACGGACCTGTTAACACTGAGATCCCTTGGAAAGAAGCTCCCCAACCTCCAGGATGCCGTATGTGTGTGTGTGTGTGTGTGTGTGTGTGTGTGTGTATAAAATGCTGTCCTTCCCCTTGGTGTTTTGGTGCATCTACTCGATGCTCATCTGACACATCCATTCAGTCATTTCTACTTATTCCCCACCGTCTCACTTCTTCTCCTCTCTTAGTTTCTCTTCTCTTCTCTCAGTTTCTCTTTTCTCAGTTTCTCTTTTCTCAGTTTCTCTTCTCTCAGTTTCTCTTCTCTCCGTTTCTCTTCTCTTTTCTAAATTTCTTTTCTTTTCTATCTGTTTCTCTTTTCTCAGTTTCTCTTCTGTTTCTTTTCTCTCAGTTTCTCTTCTCTTTTCTAATTTTCTTTTCTTTTCTCTTTTCTCAGTTTCTCTTTTCTCAGTTTCTCTTTTCTCAGTTTCTCTTCCTTGTTCTTCTCATTTTCTCAGTTTGCTTTTCTACTCTTTTCTCTTCTCTTTGCTTCTCTTCTATTCTCCTTTCCTCTAATTCTCTTTGCTCTCTTTTCTTTTACTCTCTCTCTTCTCTCTCATTGTCTCTTCTCTAATTTTAGATTTTCTCTACTCTTCTCCTCTGTGCCCTTCAACTAGGAGCCTAGCCCTTAAATCTATTCTCCAGATCAACCCTGGAGTCCTCAGAGCCACCTGTTAAACACATCTATCAGCTCCAGCTACAGAACCAGTAGTCCAGGATGAATCCCTCAGAGCTGTGTATCACCTTGACAATGTGCCAGATTTTCTGTGTGGGCCTGGCCGGTGTTAGCTGTTAGCCCCGCAGTATCTGCCTGTGGGTCAATTTGAGCTTTTACAGCCCTGCCTATAGGCCTGAGGCTGGGATTAAGTGTGCTAGCTGTTGTTTCCAGTTGGTTAGGCTAATATGAGTCATTACCATTGTCCTGTCTGACCTGCGGAAGCTTTCTGCCTAAAGATCATGAACTGGACCAGTTCTGCACTAGATGTCTGTGCAATGTTTTATTGGTTACCATTGTGCTATCCATAGACCAGTTCCAGTAGCCTGCTGATTTTTAAAGGGCTAATCCTTCTGTGTCCTGTGGGATGCAATCAAATACAAGAACATTCACATAATATGTTCTGAACAGATACGAATACAGATGTGAATAGGAAGCACACTAATCATTTTCTGTAGGGTCCCAGATTGTCTGCGGCAGAGTCCAAATATTTTAATGTAACTTCCTTTCCTGTCTGCTTTCCTTGGGTCTACCTGATCTGTATCTTATGACCTTGATCTGACTACCTTATGGATCCATACAACTGCCAGATCAGGCAGAATCTCAGAAAACAGGGTCATGGGCGCCCAGGGCTCATTGATGCTCATGGAGGCCCCAGCTCACGACTCACAAGACTTAAAGGATCTGCTGCTTAGATCTTAGTGCAGCCAATGCTTCGATGGGTCGGTGCATCCATATTTTGCAGCTTTAGGGAGATGTACAAAATATCAGACTGGTTTTAATGTTATGGCTGCTAATAGTTATATTCACTTGTGTTGGTTGTTCATGCAAATGCACACACACAGTTTGTCTAGTCCCTGCAGAGAAGTACTGCCAGTAGAACAGAACTCTATGAAGCAGATGACCATGAACCTACTGGCCAGGCGTGGGCTATGGAGGGGTGTAAAGCCCCCCAGCATTGAGCTGTGGAGCAGTGGAAGAACTGTGTCCTCTGAAATGATGGTTGGTGCTCCATCCAGGTAGGGTGGTGATCATCCAGCGTCCTCACAACCTCACTAATGCTCTTTTTGCTGAATGCATTCAAATCCTCACAGCAATGCTCCTCCAAAATCTAGTAGAAAGTCTTCTTTCCTGGACAGTAGAGACAGTTACTCCAACAAAAGCAGGATCAGCTCTTTTTAATACATTTTTTTAATACACACTGAGGAAAAGCTCGTTCCACCACTTCGGTGCAGAACAGTAAAAAGTCCGGACGCTCGTCTTCCGTGGATCTTCCGTGGATGGCGGGTCGAGCCGAGCCGTACTTGAAGCTGGAAGGACTCTTGTTGCAGATCGGCTTTTGCCCAGAAAGCCAGTACCCTTGATTTCAGAGAAAACTATGAAGGTGTCTCAATAGTTTTGCCCATATTGTGTATCTTAGAACTAAAGAGATACAAATAATGGAATTGTTTAATACTCATAATATCCAATATCTTTCTGTCTGCCCATCTGTCCATCCATCTGTCCAACCTTCCAGTCAAAATGATCCTCTCAGGTGGGACTTTCTAAGCTCAGAATGTATCTCTGCGTAAAATGAGGACGTCTTAGATAAAATGATACCAGACGAATGCCAGATGAACGCCAGACGAATGTTGCTGTCTCTGCATTGCTTTTATTGTCATTATCTAGACAGCCCCTGTGGCCTTGTCCAAGTGCTGTGCTTGCAGTAGGTTTTGCTTAGCCTCTCTCTCTCTCTCTCTCTCTCTCTCTCTCTCTCTCTCTCTCACTTACTCTCTCTCTCTCACTGTCCCTCTACGAGTTTTTTTTGCCTTGTGTCCGTAACGTAATTTAAGTGCTAAACATGGCCCTCATCTGGTCCGTGTGAACAGAAACAGTAGAGCCGGCAGCGCAGCCTGCTGTGTTCTGCTTCGGCTCACCTCTCAACACTGGTCAACTGTCTGGCTCTCCTTGCAGGCAAAGATGGATTACGTGAGCATGGGCAGACTCGCCCAGTTCCCTCACACACTGGAGGAAATCGGGAAGTGAATGAGCACAGGCAGCTCATAAATTCGAACCTGTCTTCTGCTCTGAACATGGTGTGCATCGCAGGCCAGTTTAGCTGATATATTCAGAGTGCCTTATTTTCTTTCCTTCTCACAGACCTTCTCCAAGAGCCTGCAAGTTAATGGACTGTTCTGCTTAACTTTATCTGCAGGACCATTTGTCTTCTGAGCATGAAACATGTTGCGCGTTAGGCTAAGTGATGCTGTGTGTCTGCGAGTGTGAGAACACTGGAATAGCTGCTAGCTGGACGTTCAGGAACATTAGATGTTTCTGTTGATACTTCATTAGAAGACTCTGAGTACGATGTACGATCCCAAACCGCCAAGGCGTAGATTTGGTGGTTTGGTTTGATGTGCAGACAATATGTATGTAGTGTGCGCGAAGATTGTTGAACATAATGCTAAGACCTTTTTCTCCAAATTAGTCTTCTAAGATACATGTGAACCCAGACACCACCTCTTTTCCAAATGCCGCGGATGCCACATCGCCAGGCATCAGGTCCCCAGCGCTGCCGCACCAGCTAACAGATGCCAATATCACTTTAAGAGTGATGAGGGGCAATAGCGTCATCTCTTTACCCACCTGGATAGGGCATGACCAGTTGCGCTTCCTCAGACTCCGGCTGCTGATGGCAACGCAGCATTGGCTCAGAATTTGACCTTGCGATCCCTGGGCCATAGTGGCAGCACATTTAAACTGCTGAGCCACTTAGCGCCCCATAGACTGCTAGAAAACCTCCAGAGGCAAGCAAGATCGAGAAGAGTTGACAAGCTGATCGTTGACGAAATTAAAAGTTATCAGCAGATCCTTTAAGTCCTGTAGTTTGTGAGGTGGGGCCTCCATGAGCATCAGTGATCCTTAGGTGCTAATGACCCTGTCGCCACCGGTTCACCGGTTGCCCTTTCTTGGAGCACTTTTGGTAGGTACTGACCACTGCATCCTGGGAACACCCAACAAGACCTGCCTGATGTTTTGGAGATGTTCTGACCCAGTCGTCTAGCCGTCACAGTTTGGTTCATGTCAAGATGTCTTGTAACATCTGGACCATCGCAGATCCTGCTGTACATGGATGGCAGGGGTGCTGCCTGCCCTCTGGGCCTACTGGCCTTGCTGTGGTCATTGTCTGTGAGGAGTTTGATGTGATCTTCCTGTGTCTGCATGGGTTTCTTCCAGGTACTCCACTTCCCAAAACACATGGTAGGTAAATTTCCCGTAGGTATGAGTGTGCACGTGTTTGTTAATGGGTTTGGCCCAGGGATCGCAAGGTCAAATCCTGAGCCAATGCTGCGTTGCCATCAGCAGCCGGAGTCTGAGAAAGCGCAACTGGTCATGCCCTCTCTCCGGGTGGGTAGAGAGATGACAGTATTGCCCCTCATCACTCTTAAAGTGATGTTAAATGTTGATACTGGCATCAAGCTGAGGACCCAAGGGCCCTAAAATTCTGGGTAGGCTCCAGACCCACCTTGATCAGGCCTTGATCAGCGGATAAGAAGATAAATGGACTCCACCAAAGTCCGTAGAGATTTTGTAGACCATAAAATGCAGACAGTTCATTGCAGTGGCCCAAGGTCACCTAACCTTCAGCTTTGGAGATCATTCCTATGGTTTCTACTGGTTCATGTTCCTAACCAGTGGCAGTCCGCTTCAGAATTCACACTGTCTGTTTTTGTTTTGTTGAGGTGATTCCGTCAGAAAGAGTGTGTGTGAGTTTTCCCTGCAGCCTTGGCAATCGACCCTGCTTAGAGACCTCCTCAGGCTAAAGCTCAATCAGGCCTTACACCAAACCTCGGGACACCTCAGAGTCTCCTCTGTCTTCCACTGTTTTCCTGTCCACCAGTGCAAAAAAAGTCAGGGCTGTGTTAAAGATCATCCGCGGCCAGC
Source organism: Salminus brasiliensis (assembly GCF_030463535.1). Lineage (NCBI taxonomy): Eukaryota > Metazoa > Chordata > Actinopteri > Characiformes > Bryconidae > Salminus > Salminus brasiliensis. The sequence continues at coordinate 4,759,649 of NC_132899.1, read as the reverse complement.
AGGGAGAGCCGCTCAATCCTGAGGGTCAGAAATCCAGACTGCTCTTCATCGTCTACTGCCCATGTGCAGACCATCAGCCCTCAAAGCAGCACTTCTGCTCCCCAAAGAGAGGCTGTTTGCTGTTTTTGCGAGAGCATTTGTTATATGCTTCTGACAGCCTTTTGTGTTCGCGTCTGTGTCCGTCTCCATTCCACTGCTCATCCCACATCCTGTCCTCTCTCTCACACACAGTCTGAACCCCACTCAGAGTATCCTGCTGCTCTACGAAGGTCACTCTCCTTTGAGCTCTGGCCTCGGGGAAAAAACTCTGTGCACTCTGTTCTCTCTGTCAGGCTGTCGCTCTCCTCTGAACCAGCGCTGGAGGACAGCATTCTTCTCGGGGTCTTTCTGGGGGACGTAGGACGGTGTCCAGCACGGACCCCCCTTCTGATTCAAAGAAAAGAGGAAAAAAAGAAAGTGCTTTGCATTCACGCCAGTTGACCAGCACAGCAGAAAACCCATTTCCCCTTCCCCTGCAGATAGCGTCTCCACTGAGGAAATTGAATAGCCGACACCGGTGCTGTGATTTTATCAGTGTCTGCGAAGTTCTTTCCCTTTTGTTCGTTAATTTTGGGAGAGTTGAATGCAACTGCGAAGGCAGGGGGTCAAGTGGTTGAAATGGAGCGATTGCTCATCAATTGGGGAACGGGGAATAGACCTGACTTGCGTTTCTGCAGCTTTCATCACTGACGGTCCACCAGGACCTTCTACCACAAACGAGATAACTTAAGCGCTCGCTTTCTCTCTCTCTCTTTTTCTCCCTGTGTTTCTCTATCTCTCTCTCCCTCTCTCTCATGCAGAAAGCAGATGTGTTGGCCTAGCCACTGCTGTGGTTACTGCTGTAAGTGGGATCCCAGCTCTGGCTGTAGAGTCCTCTGTCTTTCTGTGAATGAGAATCCTGTGGGGAGAGGTTTGAGCACGGCAATGAAAGCTGAGCAATCACACACACCAGGGGACGGAGTGCATGGACAAGTGTGACTGTGCGGCAGTTTATATCGTTGAACAGATTTAGGCCACAATTCAGTATTAAAGGATGCGAGAGCTGATGGTTTTTGAGGGATTTCGCCATTTCAGATCATGTATGGTTGCTTTAATTTGCTTAGGACCTTCTTTTGATCATAGAAGTGCACTAAACATTAAAAAAGGCTGGATTGCTCAAATGTGGGACACTGCCTATTAGGGGGCATCCAAGCTCTGTTGGGTGTAGGTCTTCCTTATGTAAATGAAAGTCAATAAAGCTAAGGCTGATTGTATGTGTCTCAAATGTCTAATCTTACATTAGGGTGGAGCTTATGTTAAGATGGACATACTGCCAATGAAAAATGGCCTAGATTAGGCTAATTTACCCTACAGGTAAAGGCCCATCATAATTAAGGAAGTGTATAGTCAGTGTGTATTTGGGCTCATTACACACATTTCCAAGGCAGAAAGCTGTGGCAGGGTAGAAACTCAAAGGGGTGGGGGGTTAAGTAAGGTATAATGGTATTCACATTTAACTTTGTCTGGAAAGTGGCGCAAGCTGGGAATCGAAGGTGAAATCGAGCTGAAATTAATCTTTATTTACACCAGTCAGCCATAAGATAAGCACCACTGACAGGTAGAGTGAAAAATATTGATGGTCTTCGTCTGCAGTGGCTCCTGTCAAAGGGTGGGGTAGATTAGGCAGCAAGTGAACCGTCAAGAGAATCTGAGACACCTTTGACAAGAACCAATCTGTGATGTTCTAGATAATTGGGTCAGAACATCTCCAAAACATCAGGCATCAGGTCTTGTGGGGTGTTCCCTGTATGCAGTGGTCAGTACCTACCAAAAGTGCTCCAAGAAAGAGCAAACGGTGAACTGGTGGCAACAGGGTCATGGGTGCCTAAGGCTCATTGGTGCTCATTGAGGCACCACCTTATAACTGCCAGGATGTGAAAGATCTGCTGCTAACATCTTGGTGCCAGATCCCAAAGGACAGCTTCAGAGGTTTTGTGGAGACCATGCCTCATGACAATGGTCAGATCTGTTGGAGTGGTACGAGGGGGACCGACTCAGCATATGCAGATGGGACTAATGTTATAGCTGATTTGTGTATGTAGGACCTTTTATACATCAAACGTGCCGCCCAAATTGATGATGTGGTTTAGTCTGAAGGGCTGGTGGGTCAAGTCTTATAATAAAGTAAGTAATTAACCTGTCTCAGAGATCACCTTGTCCACTCTGTACTGTCTTTCTGGCTAGTTTTGGCCTATTTGAGGTATGTCTCAAAACATCCAAGTCTTAAAATAATAACTTTATAGCAGAAAGGCGAAGTAACATCATTAACATTAATTTGACCATTTCTACTGGCCAGTCATCTTGAAATGCTCGCAAATGGTGTAAAAAACGAAGTGCGGAATCTGTGATAACCCAGATTCCTCCACCTTCTTCACTCTAGCACGGCGGACTTTCACCTATCAGTCACCTTATATACTCTCTTCAGCTGCATTCACACCTTGTGAAGTGGAAGCCGTGCCCCAATTCAGGGGCCGAATCCTTCAAAGGATGCTGTATACCAGGGGTGGGCAAAGGGGTCCGAAGTCCAGCACAGTTTGCTGATTTCCCTGTTTTAACAGACCTACTAAACCTGGCAATTAACAGATGAGTGGAATCAGTTGTATGCAAACGAGTAGCCTTCGAAGGCCGCAATGGCCGAACTGCAACGAGACGGTCTATGGCGGATTTCCTGCTTGTGTCAAAGCACCGCTGTTTCTGCCCTTACCATTACATCATGAAACACCGCTCCTGTCACCTAGCAACCCTGACGGCAACAGTTGGCACGCAATGAATCTCGGGATATGTTGGCTGCTTCGTTTCCATGGAGAAGGAAGACCTTTGAGATGGGACAGCCTAGTTGTCCCATTGTGAAGGATGCAGCTCCTAAATTGGGACACAGCTTGTGGCTTCTTAGCCAGCATCTATGACCTCTTTGCAGGGCTGCCCTCTGTTAGTCCTTTGGTTTCTGCCATTTCTGCCATTTGGATGATGCTCTTATCCAGAGTTACTTACGTTTGAATCATGTTACACTGGTAGGAGAATGTAGAGTTAGGACTCCTACCCAACAACTCTCGTCCTTACCCACTACACTACACCAGCCTCACAGCGTTGAGCCTATCTGCCCTGCAGTGGTCTGGTTATCTTGTGCTAATAAAACTGGTGCTATTGCATCCAGTCTGAACCTGTTGGTGAGTGATGATATACAGTGTTTATTTGCCTGTTTTGTATGTAGATGTGTGCTTGTGCTGAAGTCACATTAAATGTCTCCCTCTTGAGCTGATAATTCACTCCCATGCAAGTCTCTGAAGTCTGAAAAGGCCTGGCTGGGGCTCTGGAGCTCAGATCAGTCACAGTTCCAGAAGTGTGCTGAAGTCTGCTCTGCTCTCCAACCGTGTCCCAGAATCGCTCCTCTCCGTCCCGAGCCAGTGTAAACACAGACCGGGTATATAGTCGTCAACAGCAAAGCCGAGCTGGCTGTGTGAGGAACGGATTGCGAACTGTGACCACGGATGAATTGAGAAGGAAATTTGTATTCCGCCCTTAATGTTTTATTTCCCTCTGGGTGCCGGATGAATGAGGTAGCGAAGCAGACAGGTTCTATTAAACAACAAGCTGCTCTCTTATGCATGCATTTGTTGCGCTTAAAGAATAACGGGCTTGATTGTTTGAAGCTTCTCAGCCTCTCGTTAGTTCCAGAATGGAGCATGTCTGAATATAGATGCACTGGAGAGGGGGGCATGGGGGCCAATCCCTCTGCTTCTCCAGCATTTGCATTCATAGAGAAAAAGATCCCAAAAAAAAGGAAAACCTCAAAGCCTCGCATTAAGCTCGCCCTTCCTGAAAATCGCCCATTTAGTCAACATACTAACTCCTCAAAGCCAGATTAAACGCTGGGCTTTGTGAGAGCTGGAGAGCAAACCGCAGCAGTGTATCCCTGACACAGCATGCTTTTCATTTCGGAAGTGCTCTGCATTCTGACGGCTCTTAGTCAGGACCTAGCGTCATGTACTTTCTGGTTTCACCTCATTTACTTATTTATGTTTTGATTAATCGAACAATTCATGCGGTTTCAAATTATTGATTAATCCAATGACTATTCCTGTTTTTATTATTAGGCGTTTTTATGGTTGGGCTCTAATTGAACGATTTGAAACACATTAGCATTTACATTGAAGCCATTTAGCAGACGCTCTTCTCCAGAGCTTCACTGTTTACTCAGAAAGTACCCTTAGCTAGTTTGTATCGGCTAGAATCAAGAAGATCCCTCTAAGCTTAGACTCTACTAAATACAGCAGTCAGTCTGGAGACACAATACTCTACACACTCTACACTACAAGAGGAGGGTCTTCAGTCTGGGTTTGAGGACAGCGAGCGTTGGACTCTGCTGTTCGGACACCCAGGGAAAGCTCGTTCCACCACTTCGGTGCAGGACAGTAAAAAGCCTGGATGCTCGTCTTCTGTGGATCTTAAAGGATGGCGGGTCGAGCCAAGCCGTACACTACTCTTATATTTATGTTTATTGTGGTTGGTGTGGCGCAACAGATAACACCATTACCGACCAGTGAAAGACTGGAGACTGGGGTTTGATTCCTGGTCTGGGTGACTATGCTGCACTACACCAATAAGAGTCCTTGGGCAAGACTCCTAACACTACATTGGCTCGCCTTAAAAAAGTCGCTCTGGATAAGAGCGTCAGCTAAATGCGGTATATATAAATATAGAAAAATCTTCCTCTTGGTAGTGTGTGGTTTGGGACACAGCCCCGCTAAACTACTTAAAGCACAGAAGCGTGGGCAGTTCTGAGAGTCTCATCTGTGATGAAGCAGGTGGATTTGGAGTTTGGTTGGTTAAGATGCCTTTGGTTTGTATTGAGGGCCTCTTTTCCAACTGCCTCCCTGCCAACATCACTTAAGAGTGATGAACGTAGAGAGAGCGCCATCTACCCACCCATCAACTGACTCTGGCTGCTTATGGCAAAGCGGCATCACTCAGGAGTCAAACTCATGATCCCCTGCGCAGTAGACCGCCGAGCCACTTAAGCGTAGTCTTTACTTTGATGACATCTGGTCATTTTCTGGCCTTGGACTGCAATAATGATGTTTGGCTTCCCTACAAAGAAGCGGCCTTGCACATATGCATCCTGTTGCATCTCATTCATTACAGAAACCTCAGTTTTTTCACTTCCTTCCCCCCTTTTGACTTTGCCCTTTTTTCTGCAAGTGGATTCTCTCTTATATCTCATCAGAAATACATTTACATTTACTTTTATAGCATTTAGCTGACGCTCTTATCCAGAGCGACTTCCAGGGTAACTCGTATTACAAAGGTGGGTCTATGTAGTGTTAGGAGTCTTGCCCAAGGACTCTTATTGATGTAGTGCAGCATAGCCATCCAGACCAGGAATCGAACCCCAGTCTCCCACATGGTGTGGTAGCTCAGTGGCCGGTAGTGGTGTTATCTGTTGCACCACACCAACCGTTAAATATCTCCTGAAAATGAGTAACTAGTGGTTTATGGCTGCTTTGGCTGGAAATGAAATAAGTGAAGGGTAGTCCCTGACTTTTACACTATATTTTAGGACCAGTTTGCCGGCCTGTTATTTAACCTTGGGCTATGAAGATGTCGAATATTATGAATTTTGATTTAGATTGACGCTAATAAAGGCAATACACTCTTCTATTTGTGCAACAGTATATTCAGCAAGTCACACAAGCAGCACTGTTCGTCTGTTAATTGAGAACAGATGCACTATATTGCAGCTGCTTTTTACAGTTCGTACTGTGCTGCACACGGCACACGCTCTCCACCACCTCTACACAGTCATTAAAGCTCAGCTCAGCTCAGCTCAGCTCAGCTCAGCTCAGCAGGTGCGTGAGAGTTTGGGCTGTTCCTGCAGTTCATTGGCAGCTGTCAGAGCTTGTGTCTCCCCTGTCTTTCGTGCAGGAGCTGTGACTTTCAGGCTACTGGAACAACCCTCCTACGGCCCCTGTAGTGTACACCAATCATAGCCATAACATTAAAACCACTGACAGGTGAAGTGAAGAACATTGATTATCTCGTTCCATTGGCATCTGTCAAGAGGTGGGAGAGACGTATCAGAGACGTAATCAGTTCTGGGTTCTTGCTCAGGTCAGATTTGGTGATCGTGATCATGGCGGTTCACATTCATGAACGAAAGGCCCTGTTTACACCTGGTCATGTCATGTGACTTAGTATCTGGATTGTATCTTAATCCGAGTCTTTTAGTCACATGCATTTACACAAATATGTCTCCAAAGGGAGTCTCGATCTTCTCGATCAGACGTGACATGTCCACACAGCCCTGAAGAACTGATGGCTAGATGACTGGGACAGAAGATCTCTTAAACATCAGGCTGTTCTTGTGGGCTCTTCCCAGTATACAGTGATCAGTACATAAGGACAACCAGTGATTCCGGTGAAGAGGTCATGGGTGCCCTAGACTCGCCCCAATCAACTTCCTGACTTCCTGACAGGGAACTGAACTTGCCACCATCTAGTCCCAAGCACACTTCTCTGATATTTAGGCCACAGCTTCCCCTTCATTGTCTTCATTAAAGAACAGCTGAAGAGCCCATTTTTTTACTCTTTTTAAGAGTATAGCTGCAAAATTATGCCGAAGTGCTAAAACATGCCACTATAGCCCCCGGGGGTTGTGAGTTCGAATCCCGAGCCATGCTCCTATGCCACCAATGGCTGGAGTCTGAGAGAGTACACTTGGCCGAACTCTCTCCAGATTGGTAGATGGCGCTCTCTCTCCTCATCACTTTTAAAGCAGTAAAGGCATTCTGTTAGCTGGTGTGCTGGAGCTGAGGATTGTGTGTCGGCTGCCTGGGAGTACCACATCGGCAATGTTACAAAAAGAGGCGGTGGCTGGCTTTGCATGTGTTGGAGGAGAAATACAGTTTCAGGGGCCTTATTAGTGCTAGTGCTGAGCTAACCCCAATGGGTGGGTTAATTAGCAGTACCAAATTGGGAGAGAAAAGGGACAAATTCCACAAAGACAATTTAATTTAATTATAAAAAACATGCCGGTGTGTTTTACTGCAGTACAGTTCCTACTAACACTACTGTCTGTTTGTTGGTGCGTTTTATTAATCTGGCCTATTCTGCGCACAGTTCTGCTTTGTGGTAATGAAGAACCCTAGTTTACATGTTTACCATGTTTTCAAAGACCTCAAAACACCCAGAAAAGCACTGATTATTATGTAATGGACAGCACCCATATCTTTTACTAGTTAACCAGGTTTAAATTCATAGCAAGAGGGAAGTGTTTCTATATGGTTTTTGATTCTGATTTCAAACATGTTGCGTTCTCTCTTCACTGGCCTTCTGTAGCTGCTGCCCGCATCAGATTTAAACCCCTGACTCTGGCCTACAAAGCCAAGACTGGACCAGCCAGCCCCTCCGCACTTGATGGCGATGCTCAAAAGCCGATCTGCACCAAGAGCCCTTCCAGCTTCAAGTACGGCTCGGCTCGACCCGCCATCCTTTAAGATCCACAGAAGACGAGCGTCCAGGCTTTTTACTGTCCTGCACCGAAGTGGTGGAACAAGCTTCCCCTGGGTGTCCAACGCTCACTGTCCTCAAAACCCTCCTCTTGTAGTGTAGAGTATTGTGAGAGTAGACTGACTTCTGTATTTAGTAGAGTCTAATCAGAGGGATCTTCTGGATCCTAGTCTGTAAAAACTAGCTGAGGGTGTTTTCTGAGTAAGCAGTGAAGCTCTGCTGTAAGTGGCTCTGGAGAAGAGTGTCTGCTTAATGCAATCAATGTAAATGTAAATGATGTTACTGGCTTAAGCAGGCCTCTGAATGAGTACTGGTCTAATCTGCTGTCAAAACTGGGACAGTACAGCGAGCAGGCTGGTCCATACGGTCGGAGCCAAATGGAAAAATAGAAACAGAAGGAAGCACACACACACACACACACACAGTCTCACACTCGCAGGAGAGAGCGGTAGCCCCATGGGCCAAAGAAAAGAAACAAGAGGAAGTTCCCCTTGGCCGAACGCAAGGGAGCAAATGGGTTTGGGATGATGGTGCGCTTTGAGGGAATCCGGCTCTTGGCTTGTTCGCTGTGTAATTATTTACCTTAGATAATAATATGACAGTCTGCCTTTGGCCAGCGCTATAAGTCACGGTCGGACAAGCTGTAAAGGTTCCAGATCCTTTTATCACAGTGATTTTTATTTAATGCTATGTGGGTCATTTACATCCTCTAATCACTGTGGAGAAATGGGAACGCTTGCATCTGTTAGCTGGAGCCTGGGCCTGATTGGTGCTGATTGGTGAGAAAATGATCCTTGGATTCTTCAGATCTGAGTGATCTGAGAGCGACTGAGAAAGACTTCGACTTGTTAGATGTGAGTAGTAACACGTTCCACATGATAGAAATGATGTCAGCGTACAGAGAGAGAGAGAGAGAGAGAGAGAGAGAGAGAGAGAGAGAGACAGCAAATAAAATTAACCTCTGAATCGCCCTGTAGTTTACTATAGGCTTTAGATTTGAGAGGTATTCTCACCCCTCACAGAAACCATGACTGGTGTGCTGGAGGGCCTGATGGAGTCACTGTGTGTGTGTGTGTGTGTGTGTGTGTGTGTGTGTGTGTGTGTGATGTCGTTGGGGGCCGAGAACAGCTTGATGTAGTGGAAAAAACATCATGAGAGCAAACATGAACTGTGACAGCGGGCTCAATGGGTTCGCTGTAGAAGTGACAGATGCGTCTGTCAGCACCAGAACTTGGAATGATGGGAGTACAGCAGTTCTGCTGCGGATTTAGCGGAGCCTTTCCAAGTTGCAACACATGATGTGTGTTTGATCATTCCAGCCTATTCCAGTGGTTTTACTATGAAGAATATACAGCAATCAGCCATAACATTAGCACCACTAATGGGTGAAGTGAAGAACATTGCTGATCTTCATCTACAGTGGCTTCATCTGTCCAGGGGTGGATATATAAGGCAGCAAATGAACTGAGGTTTATGTTAAAAGCAGGACAAAGAACCAGTCACAAAAGCCAAACCTCACGCTAAGGCTTTCACTTGTTCAACAGAATTGCCCCTCTCAAACCTGTGAGAAGGTGCTCAGATTTCAGACACCAGCTAGTAAGGGGAATGGGACAAAATGTCTACATACTTTTGACAATATAAACTGCATCCCAAAAACTAAGCAGCTGCCAAGTAGGGCTGCGTTTCTCTGCCTTTATGTCACTGATGGCCGTTCTGTTTTCCAGGATTCACATCCGATTGTCGATTTTTCAGAATTCGGACTGGTGTATCTAGACTGGACTCTCACTGACCAACAACCCCGGCTGCGCCAGAACCAATTAAAAAAACAATTCTGAGTTCTGTTAAATCGTGTTTCTTTAATATTGAAACAAATATTGATCCCATTAAATCATTAAGACTAATAAAGGCCAGTACAGTAGCCGTCCTCTAATTTCTGGGTGTGGTTTCCAGTGTGATTGCTCAGTTCTTCCCTTCATTCTCCCTTTAGAACTTTTTTGATTGGGTCTGCTCTCAATCCAGTATCTCCTCACCTCTTACTGCCTCGCAGACCTTTGCTCTTTAGAGCTCATCACTCTGTTATTCAGCACATCCACCCATTTCATATCCTCAAAATGGGTTTCCATCTTCTTTTATCATCTGCTGCTCTTGCCCAGCACATCTTTGAGAAGGTGATAGGAAGGATCGCTGACCTTCGAGAGATAGAGATTATACCCCCAGCTCTTCAAAAGGATTTTTTTGAGCTCGCGGTGCTCTCTGAATGGAATTGCTGCTTTTGAAAGGTTTTGAGTATAGCAATTCCCTCGGACTGGTTCTGTAGTGGAGAGGCTGCTGTCGAGAGCTAAAGGTCTCGCATGCACCAAGTGCGACATTGCTAGGTCGGATATTTCTTTTGACTCGGCATGTATTTATGTGGCTCACGTCTGGCTAGCAGACGCCGGGGGTGGGGGTGTCGGGGGGGGTGTATATCTGGGGGTATATCTGGGAAGACAGACTTCTCCTGTGATTATAAGAGACCCCCCACACACATGCATTCTGACATTGCTACCATGTGACAACCCAAACACAGACGTATCAGTCTAGTAGAGTTAGTGTGATGGAGGTTAAATGAGTCTAAATGAACAATAGTAGGTTGGTCGTGGAGCTCCACTGGGGATAGCGTCTATCGGAAGGGACAAAATACATGGCTTTCAGTCAGAGCCTCCCAGCATCTGGGAATCAGTTCTGTAGCTTTTCTCAAAACACTTTATGGACGAGACGTGGACAGAGTGGATGCGGTTGGGTGGCCTGATGGTAATACAGTTATTCACAATGCGCTATGAAAGGGACCTGGTGACAGTCCATTCAGAGTAGAAGCTCTTGATCCACAGCGATGTGGTTGGGTGGCTGGAAGAACTCTGGAGAACTCAGCTTTGTGAAGCATCTGAGCATCTTGTCTGATCCAAGGGTGTTACTCTACCGCTCAGCAAAACCTCTGAAACTGGTACATCCATCCCGTCCCATAATAGAAAACATCATTATATCAACCGCACAGTTTTCCCCTCCGAGGATTATATATCCATGTCAAACAAATCATCCAATTTCTCTCTTGCTGGGCTTTCCTTCACAGACTGGTGCTGAGAGGGGAGCTGCCACACACACGTTTCGTCTGGTCTCAGGGTAATTCAGAACTCAAGTTGCTTTTAACAAGAGTCCAGAAAGTCCTTTCATTGGTACTATTGAGACATGTAGGCCTGATATAGTCTCCAAGTCAAACTTACACTATATGGATGAAAGTATTTGGACACCTGCTCAATCAGTGTGTTGTAAACCTTTGAACATATTGGTTACTGTCTCTACTGTCCAGGGAAGAAGGCTTGTGAAGATTTCATTTGATGATCACCACCCCACCTCATCCCAACAAGACTATTGGACGGAGCCCCATCATTCCAGAGTTCTGCTGCTCCGCAGCTCATTGCTAGGGGGCTGTATACCCCTCTAGCCACCATTCCTTAAAGGGACTAGCTCATGCACATGGGTGGAACGTGGGTAAGGTGGGTTCCAGGTGGTAATAGGCTCTGAATGGGTTTGTGCATATGTTGTTACTGGGGCTAACTTGGGCTTTTCAAATGGGCCCCACCCTAATCTCATATGGGTCCCGTATAGGCCCCACATTGAGTGCACAGATGAGGCCCATGTTTAACCTCTCCTGGTCCCATCAACTGATCTTGGACCCTGGTGGGCACTATGAGTGGGACCTGGTGACAATCCATTCAGGGTAGAAGCTCTGAAGAACTCTGAAGAGCATCTTGTCTGGTCCAAGGGTGTTACTATACCGTCAGCAAGCCTCCAAAACTGGCACATCCATCCTGTCCCATAATAGAAAACATGATTACATCAACCGTGCAGCTGATGGGCATTCATATGTGGGGCCAATGGACAAAAATGTCCCCACATGGGCATGTAATCTGGGACACAAGCTGTACGTCTGAAGGACGAAAGGAAATGAAAGTAGCAGAATGCATTGACTAGAAGGGGTGTCCACAAAATTTGGACAGTTGGATAGTATAAGCCACAATGTATTTATCTGTGTGGGACTGAATACCACTTCCCGATAAACCCTTAACTATTGATTGCTTTTCTATTGTTTTCCCCTCACCTGGACAAGTTTGAGATGGTATATCTCTTGTGCTCAGTAGCTATAGAAGCCTTTTAAAGCCTTTACATCCATCTCGTCCTTGAGTCTTGTTAATAACTCCACCATATGTAGTCTCTAATTTCAATTAGCTGGCCATTGTTTCCCAGATATCAATCACCTGCACCCTATAATTGGTGCAGTGTGTGCTTTGCCAGTGTCATTTGTCACTTGCACATTACCCTTGATGGAACTTTATTGATTCTCTTTTGAACCTGGCTGGCCCTCAGGCATCAATCTCGAAGGAGACAGTCACCATGGTAATGGTAATGGGTGGTCTGTAATAGAGATCTCGAATGACTAGTCTGGCTCTCAAATATCGGCTGGAGGGATTCTGAGAACAAGTAGACGTTTATGATTATATGAAGGAACCGAGGGTCTACTTTAGTGAGAGAAAACACCAGAGAACAAAACCATGACCTGCTTCATCCTTGCCCTCAAGAAGACGGTCATACTGTCTCCACCACTCGTACGCCGGTCACAATACCAAGACCCCTTCCAGGACCTTAAAAACCATCTCCTTTTTTCTGTCTTTTGTTTTCTGCTGTGTTTCGGTCTGCTTTGATTGTGCAGAGATGGGTCAGACGGGACGAGTCCCTTTGCTTAGCTCACTGTTGGAAGCCGGACGTGCTTGTAAATAAACTTACGACCCGCCTGCTCTGCTTTGTTTCTCTGCTGTATTCATTCCGCCCTCGTTGGCTTTGCTGTTGTATAAATCAGGGGGTTCATGGTAACATTTATAATGCTGCAGACTGCCCCACTCTGCTGTGTTCGGGGCTCTGGCTTTTCGATATAAAAACATGGAGTCTGGCAAGAAATACGAAGTAGAATTTATCACTGTTCTATAAAGACTATAAAACTTTGTTTGGAAACAATAAGCAATACAGCTCATTGAATTGTCCATATTAAACGCAAGTTGCCAACTGCTTCCCAACTCTGGTTCAGCAGAAGCAGAAGGGATTCATCTCTCAATGCAAATGAACTCATTTTTCATCTTTACAACATATTGACCATTTGAGAAACAGTCGGATCTGGCAGTGCGAACACTTCAAGTTAATATCCTGTCAGACTGCTACTGTGTACATTTAGCTAATGCTTTAGTTGGCCGAGTACAAAGACTTGCCAAGTAAATGAAGTTCATTTTCAAGTTTACAATGTATTGCCCATTTAAGAAATGCTAACAGTGCATAAAGAAATGCTAGTTTCTGGCTGCTGTTTACATTCAGTTGACAAATTTACCCAAGTAATCGATAAAAGGTGCCCAGAATAGAGGTAATGAGAGTTCGGTACACTCAAACGCTGCCGTTCCTCCTTTAAAAGTTAGTAAAACAGCTAAAAAAAATGGGCAAATTCCAAAAACTAGCAAAAGCCTTTCAAGGCTAAATGCAACAGCAAGCCGGAAAAGGCTAAAAGCTAATGTAAGCCACAGAGTGGACATTAACACTACGTATAAGGGAGGCCTCAGGGATTACAGAAAGTAATTACAATGTTTTTGTTGCAGTGCTAAGCTAGGCTAGGTTATGCTGCATGGTTACTATGACGTAAATCAGCCAATCAGCCAATCAGAGCAGAGCTCATCTTTTTTCTGATGCTCACCATAAAAGGAAAAACAGTGTTTTACCCTGATTTACCAAATAACAGGGTGGTAAATAGGCCTGGCTTACTATTCATACACTAAAGAACAGGTTAAAATACTAAATAAATGCATAAACTCCGCTTGAGTTATACTATATGGACAAAAGTATTGGGACATTGCGCATACATTGTTCCTTCTGAAATCAAGGGTATTAAAAAGAGCTGATCCTGCTTTTGTTGGAATAACTGTCTCTACTGTTCAGGGAGAGTAGAAGAGTTTCTACTCGATTTTGGAGAAGCATTGCCGTGAGGATTTGATTGCATTTAGCGTCAGGAGCATTAGTGAGGTCACCCACCTCATCATCCACAACTCCCCAGCTCATCCCAAAAGTATTGGATGGAGCAGCACCATCCATGATTCCAGAGAACACAGTTCTTCCACTGCTCCACAGCTCAATGCTGGGGGGCTTTATACCCCTCTAGCCCACGCCTGGCATTAGGCAGCAGCATGGTGCCAATAGGTTCATGAATGTCCTAGACAAGCCATGTTTGTCTGTGTATTTGCACATCTGTGTCAGCAGCAATGGGTGCAGCTTAAAGTAGCTGAATGCATTCATTAGAAGGGGTGTCTGCAAATATTTGGACATGTAGTGTATTTAGCTTCTGAGCTTTCACAATGCTGCACAAGAAGCATTTCAGGAACAAGAGCTGTTGTTTTGTTTGCGTTCTCCTCTTCAGTGATGACTAAATGAATTCCTTTGTCCTTAGGCTCCGCCCTTGGCCACAAATGATGAAAAGTAGAATTACAAAGAGATATTTCTTCCACTCTTCCTTCGCCTTTCAAACGTCTGGCTTCTTTGTATGCTTCTGCTGTGGCGTTTTTGCTAATGCATAATGCATAAATGCAAAATAAAGAGCTCATAAAATATTGCAGTTGTCTGTGCGAAGACAGTCGCCACTTTGTCATATTTAACCTGTGAATTTCAACGGTGTTCCCCGATCAGGTTGTTGTGTGGTGCTAATGAGCTGGAAGACAGAAGGAAGATCAATGGCTATTGATTAAGCTGCTTTTATCACAGTGCTAATGAACGCGTGGTGTCAGTGCTGGTCTGTTCAGGCAATTACTAATGGAAGGTATTTCAGGAGGCAATATTGCTCTGATGCTCGCAGATTAATCGTGGTGCAGTTGAAGATAAACAAGACTTTGAATGTACTCTGTACAGCTGAAGGCAAAAGTTGGCCAAATTCATTTCTTTTCAATTGAGAAGTAATAAACACAGCCTCTGAGGCTAATCAAACATAAAACAATAGGTTTGGCAAATATTAATGCACAGTTACGTCATCATTCATAACAATAATCATCAAAGTTAAGAAATGGCAGTTCAGGAAGAGAACTCCTCATGTACTGGTAAGAAAGGCAAATCAAAACCCTCATATCGCTGACAGCAACTTTCAGGAAGGTCTTTCTGAGTCAAGAGGGTGGTGCACCGTTCTACTGTGCAGCATTGCTTTTTCCCCATTTCTCAATACAAAGTATACCAAGGTTGGACTAGCGTACTTGGCAAGACTTGATGCAGTGGGGGCGCAGTGGTTAGAGCTCCAGGCTATTATTTGACCAAGATGTGGGTTCGATACCCGGGCTCGGCCAGCTGCCACTGTTGAGCCCTGGAGCAAGGCCCCTCTCTTGGGCATATCATGCAAAAAATATGTTGTCCCTCTTTGAGCTGAGGTCATATGTCCAATAGTTTGATGACCAGTATATGGAACCCATTACCTTTCTTATTAATAATAATTTCTCCCAACTTGATATTTCCTTAACACACACGTCTCCTCCAATACATCCCTCCAAGCCAGCCACCGCCCCTTTTTTTCGAACAATGTGGCATCGCTGGGCGGCTGACTCGCTCTGAGGAAAGCTCCGGGACTGGTGGTGCAGCCTATGGTGGCCAACATCACTTTAAGAGTGATTCAGGAGAGCGCCAGTTGTGCTCTCTCAGACTCCAGCCACCGATGGCAAAGCGGCATGGCTTGGGATTTGAACTCACAACACCCCCTCCCCCCACAGTGTTGGCTCATTAAGCCGCTGAGCCACTCAGAGCCAATTGAATGTCTTTTTATTTGTCTTACTTCAACAACCCCAGCTTGTCAGGAAGCCTCCTGAAGAACTAGCAGGAGCCAAAGAACTGACCAAAGACTGTCCAGCTGACTCCTGTGAGACCACATCAAACGGCAACTCTCTGGGTTTGAAGTCCGTTCAGTGTGGACCGCACTCTTTCAACGCGATACGTCATCCTGAGTGCTGCCAAATGAGGCGAGACCAATTACGCCTGGTGTCCGTTTCCATAAACATTAATTAAACAGCTGGCTGTTTTCCTCTTCCTAAGAAAAGCACTGTCATCCTGCCCTTTTTCACTGAAAGACCAGCTCTTGCACCGTCTTTGGAAATCAATTGTGTTTCTGTCATCATTAACACAGAGGGCGGCCGAGCAATTTGTCTCCATACAGCCGTGGTCCTTAATGTTTTACCCGAAGTCTTGTCCACCATGTGAGCTGGTGTCTAGGGTTACTGGAAGCCTCTTCCGTGCTGATTGATCGATCCGCCGCGTGCCATTGATTGCTCGCTTGTAATTGCCTGTCTTGCATCATATCCTACTCGAGTTTATGTCTCCAGTGTTGCCGCTTTGAGAGCTGCCTTTAAAGATCATCTGTGGAATTGGAGAGTGCACAGGAGCGGCAGGAGGTAGAGGCTGTAGAAGCTGAAGAGAGCAGACACTGGGACCTGGAATTGCTTCTCTCTTTAAGTGTGAAAATAGCTGTTCTATTTGATAGAAGGCAATCACGCTTCATCACGAGTTTATAGAACTGTAAATCTTTCAACTTCAGTGTTGCCAGCGTTTCTGCTGTCTTGTGTACTGTTTTAGCGCATCACAAAAGTGCTCCAAAAAGCACCATCTTAATACAGAGATAAAATATATGGACAAAAGTATTGGGACACCTGCTCCGTCATTGTTTCTTCCAAAATCAAGGGTAATAAAAAGAGAATCTCCTGCTTTTGTTGGAGAAACTGTCTCCACTGTCTGGGGAAAAGACTTTCTACTAGATTTTGGAAGAGCATTGCTGTGAGGATTTGACTGCATCAGCAACAAAAGAGTCAGTGAGGTCAGGATGTTGGATGATTACCATCCCACCTCGTCCCCAACTAGTTTTGGATGGAGCCCAATCATTTCAGAGAACACAGTTCCCCTGGGGGTCTTTATACCCCTCTAGCCCATGCCTGGCATTAGGCAGCATGGTGCTAATAGGTTCATGTTTATCTGCTCCAGAGAGTCCTATTCTATTGGCATATATATATATATATATATATATATATATATATATATATATATATATATATATATATATATATAATAGAGATTAGACAAGCTGTGTTTCTGTTTCAGCGGTTGGTGAAACTTAAAGTAGCTGAATGCATTCACCAGAAGGGGTGTCCACAAACATCTGGACATAATAGTATAGTGTATGTGTGTATGTGTGAAGAACGAAGTCAATATGAAGGATCTTTACCAATTGAAAGGTTCTTCACACTCTCAGCGGCTGTGCGAAAGTGGTTCTTTATGAAGGGCGGCCGAGCAATTTGTCTCCATACAGCCGTGGTCCTTAATGTTTTACCCGAAGCCTTGTCCACCATGTGAGCTGGTGTCTAGGGTTACTGGAAGCCTCTTCCGTGCTGATTGATCGATCTGGTGCCAGAAGGTTCTTTATGGAACCACGAGCAGTTCTTCTGTGGCCTCCCTCAAACACTTGGAGTGTATATCTTAATGAAAACCTAATTAGATATTACTCTGGCTTATTGCACAACCTTCACGACTGCGCTACGGTCTAATTAGCTCTATTTTTACCTGACCCTCTGTGTTATACGTGAAATAGCATGTGGTCGAACAAGACCCTCGCCCTCTTTACCTTCTAATCATGTGATTTCAGAAGGTCGATGATAATTGAAGATAATTGGCACTTTCGATGTGAATGGCACACCCTGGCTTTTTAAATGGCTTGACAGTCATGTTTTAGTCAGTAACTACAATGAGCCTGTAAGTGACCATGGTGGTGTCTATCCCCCCGGACACATACTATCCCCCCCGACTGTCGTACTTATGTGCCAGGTTAAAATTTATGGAAAATATTTACTGGTCATTACTGAGACTTTTTTTTTTCTGGATAAAGCGTCGCTATTTAACTTTATTCATTAAATGTGAATCACATATTAGCCCAAGTTCAGCTATATAATGTTGTCGTAGCTATGCTGGCATATAACGGTAAAGCTATCAGCTATCAAGCTAAGATCAGCAGATAATCGGGATCCAAATAAAATAATAATGCCTGATAGCTAATACAGTCGAGGGGGTGGGCCAGCTATCAGCACTATTGGCTGTCTAATGACATAGTAGCACGTATTGGGTCCTAAATGGTTCTTCTGCAAGATGATGTCAGAGGGGATAGGATGTGTCATGGCAGAGGTATAGGAAAGGAATACAGCTCTGATATGGGTGCCTGGCCCAATGTGAAGCCTCAGCACATTGACAACAGCAGTGTAACATTAGCCGTATGATGTTAGACATATCAATGGCTAGTTCCCCGAACCCAAACTAGGCCAAAATCCTGGACTACATGTGATGTTTAACACTGAAAGACCATTCCTTTTTCAGTGTAGCCCAAAACTAAGCTCCCAAGCTTTAGTTTGTATGAGTCCAGCTTACATCATGCAGGGTTCCACTGAACTATGTATGAGACCTCTAAGCCCTAACACAGTGTTCCTGCATGGCTGTGCTTGTGCCCTTGAATCACAGTTGGTCTAAAAACACGACCATATGAGCTGAGCTGCCCTGTGGCCGATCCTGGGAATCAGTGTTTTTCACCTCCTTCAGCATTACTCATGAATATTTTCATATTCATTAGTTTTTCGCCTTCACAAGGTCTGGGGATTGCTAACAAGGCACGGCTACAGAGAAACACATGGACAGGGCAGATGATTCACGTCCATCCAGCCCTGTGTCTCTGAGTTTAATGAAGACATTGTTCCTCAGCAGAGAGAGAGAGAGAGAGAGAGAGAGAGAGAGAGAGAGAGAGAGAGAGAGAGAGAGCGAGCATTCGTTTACTGCCCCAGATGGTCTCAGAGGTTCGTCTGAATCTCTAATCATTACCAGCTGACTATGTTTTGATGGAGTATAAGACAAAAGAAGCCGGAGGTCACACCACAAACTGTTAATACCCCACTCACTAACCCCCTCGTTCAGGGATGCACAGATCTGGTCCTGTAGGTCCTGTAGGAGTTTTCTGGTGTGTTTGAGTAGGGCAGCTCCCACACTTTGCTGGACACCGACCCTCACGGGCTGGACTTGTGCATTTTAGCTCTAGATACTTTAGAACTTAGTTGGTGTGGCGCAACAGATAATACCTCTACCTGCCACTGAGCTGCCACACCATGTGGGAGGCTGGGGTTCGATTCCCGGTCTGGGTGACTATGCTGCGCTACACCAATAAGAGTCCTTGGGCAAGACTCCTAACACTACATTGGCCCACCTCTGTAATACGAGTAACCCTGGAAGTCGCTCTGGAGAAGAGCGTCAGCTAAATACCATCAATACCATCATAGGCGGCAGGGTGCTGATTTGACTTACTCCACACAAGATACAACAAAAAACAGCCAATCAGAACAGATGTCATTTACATACCTGTGAAAAGGTATGGACGTCACTTTTAATTTGGCAGTTCAGACACTCTTATGGCTAATATTGTTAATACCACTCTTATTGGCCAGTGGTGATTCAGCAGTTAGAGCACCAGGCTATTGATGACAGGGTTGTGGGTTCGATACTGGCACTCTGCAGAATGCCAAGAGGCCCTTAACCTTCTCTGCTCCTCAGGCCCAGGCCTTTCTGCCCATTGCTCAGTATTCTTGAGCACACTAGTGAGCCTGTGTGTGTTCGCTGCACGAATAGGAGGCCAAATAGTGTGTAGGGTTGCCTTGTCTTTATGGTTTCTCTACATACCAACAAGAATACAGCCATGCGATCCCCTCCATAGACAAACGCTACCAAAATAACGAGTCGCACTGAAGAACTCAACATGGCACTGTCATAGGATTGCACCTCCTCAGGAAGTCAGTTCCTCAAATTTCATCCCTGCTAGAGCAGCAGCAGTGCTGTAAGTATCATTACGGTGGAGTGGAAATGTCTAGGAGTAACAACAGCTCAGGCATGAAGCGGGAAGGCAACACAAGCTCACAGAATTTGGCCTGCTGTAGGATGCAGAGCAGGAAAAGATTCAGTTCTTGGTTTGGTTGCAACGTCCACTGTACACAACATCAGCTCATGAACCTTCCTGGATTGGGGTTCCTTGGCCGAATTGGTCTAAAGCATACCATAATTGGACTCTACAGTGATGAATCATGCTTCATAGATTATTAGTCTGACGGATTTATAGCAGATACCAGCAGAATTGCATGTGCCATAATTGGTAGTTCCATCTGTAAAGTTTGGTAGAGGAGGGATAATGGTCTGGGACTGTTTTTGAGTCTTGGACCCTGTATCCAGTGAAGTTACGGTGACATTCTGGAAAACTTCTGGAATATGCTTCTAGCTTTTTGGCAACAATTTGGGAGGAACATGACTGGCCGGCTGAACTTTACTGAACACAGTACATTTGGGATGAATTACAGGCTTGGTGCAGCTGTAATTACTAAGCTTGGGCCCAACATCAGTGCTCAACGTCCCTAATTCTTCTGTGGCTGAATGGAAGTTATTCTCCCCAGCCATGTTCAAAACTATAGTAGTCAGCAGGATCCAAATCCATGTAAATGTTAATATTTTGGAATGAGATGTACATATGAATGTGATGTTCACATGTCCACTTA
Source organism: Salminus brasiliensis (assembly GCF_030463535.1). Taxonomy (NCBI): domain Eukaryota; kingdom Metazoa; phylum Chordata; class Actinopteri; order Characiformes; family Bryconidae; genus Salminus; species Salminus brasiliensis. Next base: position 4,739,409 of record NC_132899.1, on the reverse strand, counting down.
CTTTTGAACGTACAGTGTGTGTGTAGGAGTCCCAGAGCGTGGTACGATCCCCTACACTTGACCCTACACTAATCGCAATTGGGCATGGTACAAGGCAACCGGGCCTAGTGTGAGTACACTCTGAGAGTCGATATATGGAATTTCCCTTCAGTAGTCTACTCGAGGATATTTGACCTCAGCATACCCCTGCAATTATTAATAATTAGATTTTCAAACAATGAGGAATGAAAGTTTGCTCACGTCCATGAAGAACGACAGCACTGCTGTATTCAAACACTGAGGGTCATACAGCTCTCTGTTCTCCACTTTGGGGGTCAGGTTCTCCTCGTCCGTGTTTTGAGAGCTGATGACGGTCTTCATCGCTGTGTTTTTGCTGAGGTGGAACATCAGCGTGAAGCTTCAAACACAGAAACGGGCCGTCGGCGCCTTGTTTTTTTTGTGTAGTGGGAGTGTTTGGGAGTATCTTTGCTTGTTGTCAGTTCCTTCTTTTTGACAGGTTCATTACCCATGGCTTGCTACTCTTGGTTATTACTTTGCTGTTGCTAGGTTACAGCAGAGAAAGGTGGACTGATACACTATATGGACAAAAGTATTGGGACACCTGGAGTAACTGTCCCAGTACTGCTTGTGAAAGAAGGCTTTCTACTAGATTTTGGAGGAGCATTGCTGTGAGGATTTGATTGCATTCAGCAACAAGAGCATTAGTAAGGTCAGGATCTTGGATGATGATCACCCCCCCAACTGCACCCCAACTTTCCAAAAGTACTGGATGGAGCCCCAACCATCATTCCAGAGAACACAGTTCTTCCACTGCTCCACAGCTCAATGCTGGTGGGGGGCTTTAGTCAAGTCAAGTCAAATTTATTTGTATAGCGCTTTTTACAACTGTTGTCATCACAAAGCAGCTCGTCACAGCATACCCCTCTAGCCGACGCCTGGCATTATGAGGCAGCAAGGTACCAGTGGGTTTGTGTTTATTTATCTGCTCCAGAGAGTCCTATACCATTGGCAGTACTTTTCACATCTGTGTCGGCAATGGGTGCAACTTAAAGTAGCTGAATGCATTCGTTGGAAGGGATGTCCACAAACATTTGGACATGCATTGAATTACAGGTGTCGTTAACAAGAGATACTCACTGTACCCGTGTTATGTCAGTGCTCTATTCACAGGCTGGGTTGTGGTACACACTAAACTGTGTGACCCCTCACGTTATACGCTGTGTGACATTAATTAGCTGCCGTTAGCTAGCACACACACATCTGCTGTCAGCTGTCATGCTAATAAACAACTGGTGCAGTCTGAATGAGGGACTTGCGGTACTGACAAAGCGAACACTTAATTAAAACAGGCAGGAGCTTGTGCCCTATAGACACTTACCAATTACAGATGGATGTATACATACATTGTTGGGTAAAAACAAGTCTACGAGTCTACAGGGAAATCTGACAAGGAGACACATTTATTATCCTCTATACAAGCATAGATAGAGTAAGATGTAAGCAGGCATGCATGCATGCATAGGTATTAGCTTGTCTTGAGAAGCACATGTGGAGTAATTGGTCATCTAGTTATCATAGAGAGTACTGTGTACTGCCAATCTTCAGGCAGAGATACCCAGCAAATGGGGAACCAACCAAGGCTGCTAATCAGAATAATTAATAATAGATCCATGAGAGATCAGACCTAGCAATTGACATTTTCTTATGCTGTTACAATTCCTGATTACCAAGCATTTTCCGCGTGAACTCAGCTTAGTTTAGTCTAAAGTTCTCCTAACTCACATGTTTTGTTTCTGCACCTCAGTATCAGTTTACAGTAGAGACTGTATAAGACGTTTAGTGTGAGGCTCCGCCCCTTCAATATGTTTACTGTTTATTTTGTTTTTGATCTGCATCTTAGAACTTCCCCCTTATAACATGGAATAGGGAAGGCCTTCCCGTTCTCAGACTCTTGAACGTGGAGGGCTGTTAGTGGTTGATGGGATTTGAACTTTGAAAGCAGGCAGTTAGACAGTCACTCCACTCTGGAGCTCTGAAAACCTGCACATTTCTGTTTCCATGAAAGAACAGAAAGGTATGTTTCCTCAGGATTAAGTTTTTGTGTAGTGTAATTTCACAGCTCTAGACCGGCCCTACGGTCTAACTGCTGCTCATCATCAAGGGTGAGGAGATCATATAGTTCATATCCCAGCTACGTTTCAGATGCAGCTCATTTACTAATATTTTTGAGGCGTAACTCCGTCTATATTGTTGACCAAACTGAGATGCAGAAGTAAAAGATGTAAGGTAGGAGAACTTTTGACTGAACTATGTTCAGTTGGCCCTCTTCTTAAATTCGCCTTGGAAGGCACTTAAGGCGTATAAGATAATACCCACGTTTTATATCATAATAGTGAAAGATAATCTAAGCCCCAAACCTGAAAAAAAATATTTCAGATTTTAGAAATTCTTAATATTTCCTGTAAAATTAGACCTTTACTCATGTGGATGATTTGTTCTGGTGCTTGAAATGAGTTTACCACAGTCTAAACTTCACAAAAGCAGTGAAATATATAAATAAAATAGTATATAAACACCAAGAGGCAGAATATTTTCTGAGAATCCACCAATTACAGACTGGAGGCAGATGTCGGACTCCCAAATCCCCAAAGCTGAGTTGAAAATGAGTAGCTCAACCCGTCTTCACAGCCTCGTACCTCCGGATATGACTCACATACCATCTTGCAATGAGATACAATGGAAAGGAGGAGCGCTACAGATTCAGGAAATGTGTGAACTGCATTTCTGCGCTGTAATTTTGCAAAGATATTAATAGAACCATTGAGAAACATCGAATTTGACACTCCTCCAAACCCCTCTGTAATCAGTTACTGCGTTATTTTATGATGGCTTGGAGTTGCAGCTTTTACAGTCAGATTACTGCCAGAGTCCGAGATTTGAAAATGCCTTGCTTATCGCTTCATTTTCTTAGTGTGTGTGTTTGTGTGTTTACTAGGGGCCTGTTTGCCAGTCACTACTCCGAGACACACTACCTGGAGGGTGGAAAAGCAGTCACCTCCTCGTCCTCCTCCACAGTAAGATCATTTCATTTCTCTGCTCTGAATTCTTTCTCTTAACAGTTACTCTAAACCATCCGCCATGGGTTTGTCATGATTCTGAGATGAAAGGCAGTGAGTGAGTTAATTACCTGCAGTAAAGACTTTACAACTCCCTCAGCGAATATAAACACACAGTCCCTCACACACACACATTCCTGGTCTCTCTCTGCCTCTCTCACACACTCTGCTTGTGCATATTTAGTATATAAGAGTATATTTAATGTAGTGGTGTCACTAATTAAAACACTAGCTAGCAGGAGAACCAATAATTGTGAGGTATGCCTAATAAACTGTCTAGATGAGCTTCAGTCTCGAACGCAGAAGCTTTAATAGAGAAAAAGCTTCAGCAGCTTTTTAAGAGATAAATGGACGATCAGTTATTGGGCTGGATTAAGCTAAGAGCTAAGAGAGCACCTGCTGTATGTGTGCGTGTGTGTGTGTGTGTGTGTGTGTGTGTGTGTGTGTGTGTGTAAGATAATGAGAGTTAGTTATGAGATTGAATTCATATTTCAGCATAAATAAAGAATAATCGACTCTCTGAGCTCAACAGTAGAGACACTGTGTTTACATCGCTCAATAAAAGCCCCAATATGTCACTAGCCTCTGTAAAGAGAGAGACCTACGGGAGCAAGTTAAGGCCAAACTGGGTAAGAGTATTAATTTGCAATAAATAAAGGTAACTGGTCAAAGTTTACGGCACAAATAACTGATAAAGTCTTGTATTAGGATATAATTTAATCCCAGAATGCAAAGTAAGAGGTTACTTTAATTAATAATCTGCATACTTCACCTTAGTCTGCACATCTCTCTACTGTAATGTGTGAAATCCGGTTCACTCGTGAGCTCTCCTGGAAATTTCCCAGGAATTGTTCATAGCCTCCTGCAGGTAAACAGATCTGGTCGACTTGAGCGGCATTTGAGCTTTGACCTGTGTTCACACTGAACCCCTTCTTGATTAGGTTACCTGTAAATACTGGGGTAGATGTGAGAGGGGCTTTAGCTTTAGCTCATCCTCCTCCTCCTCTGTTTCCTGTATCTCCTGTGTCTTGTCACTGTGTCTCCTACATGCACAAATCCTGATCACTAGATAGGCCACTTTTATAGGAACGGGATTCCACAAGGTGGTGAACACCTGATTTCGGACACCTGGGTATGTGTCTGAGTGTTCCTCAGAGTTCTTCAGCTTGAAACTCTAGAGGAACCTCTTAAGGTGTTGGTCAAGTATCTCCACACATACAAGGGATTTGTTTCCGGCTGTTAGCGTCTCTCTGGTATTAACAATATACAGCTACTCTACATATAATTTACAGACAGTACACAATACACAGAGAACAACAGTACACACAGTATACACAGACTATACCAGGACATGTCTATACAGTGTGCTTTACAGTGTTATTCAGCAGTATGCAGCACTGTACAGATTAAATATGGTGTAAACACAGCAGTGAATACATGTGTGAGATGAGTAATGGTTAATTAATATCAGTAGTATCTATGGCCTGTAGCTGATGATGGTGATCAGCTGTTGATGAAGGTGATGGCCTGGTCTGATGTTTCTCTGACCCCAATGAACGTCTTATGCTTTTAACAGTGTAGAGCACTATATAGTGAATACGGCACCGTTTTTTGGGCACAGCTTCAGCGGTTAGAGCTCTGGGTTATTGATGACAGGGTTGTGGGTTCAATACCTGGGCTCGGCAAGCTGCCACTGTTGGGCTTTTGAGCAAGGCCCTAACCCTATCTGCTCCCCGGGCGCCGCAGCAATAGCTGCCCACCCCTCCGGGCATGTGTGCTCACTGTCCACTGTGTGTGTTTCACTGGTGTGTATGTGTGTGTTACATTTAAATTTACAGCATTTAGCGGACACTCTTATCCGGAGCGACTTACAAAAGTGCAAAGTGCTATTTACCCAAGAAAACCTCAGCTAGGTTAGACTAAAAATTCAAAGATCCTCCAATCTTAGACTCTACTAAACACAAGTCAGTAAGGAGACCATAGTACTCTTCTCTTCGCCTGAGTACTCTCAGAAGAGGAGGGTCTTCAGTCTGGGTTTGAGGACAGTGAGTGTTGGACTCTGCTGTTCAGGACAGTAAAAAGGCTGGACGCTCGTCTTCTGTGGATCTTAAAGGATGGCGGGTCGAGCTGAGCCGTACTTGAAGCTGGAAGGGCTCTTGGTGCAGATCAGGCTTTTTTGACCATTACCATCAAGTACGGAGGGGCTGGCTGGTCCAGTCTTGGCTTTGTAGGCCAGAGTCAGGGGTCTGAATCTGATGACCTGGGCAGCAGCTACAGGAAGCTACAGTGAAGAGAGAACACAGCAGCAGAGGAGAGACATGGCTGAATTTAGGAATGTTGAAGACGACCCGTGCCGCTGCATGTGTGTTCTTCTCATACAGCTTCATATATAGGTAAGGTGAGTAGTCTGATGGTAGTATTTCCTGGCTAGGTTTATAGCCCTTTTTCTGTGCTACTACATCTCTCTTTCTCCCTCCTTTGCCTCTCTAATTTCTCTGTTAATGGTTCATTAATACCGTTGTCTCACTTTGGCGCTTCATCCTAGCTAAGAACCAAAATCCGTGTCTGGAGTGGAGTGTATGCTCAGCCTGTCGAACCCATAAACTGTTAATTGCTGATATTCTCACCTTTTCCCTCATTTAATTGATCTGATCACGGTGGGACAGCTGTGATATTTGTCCCCAGCTGTATTTAGTGGATCAAGCCTCGACTTGGATTGTTGTGCTAACCTCCGTTTAGGCAGACAGAGTGTGTGTGTGTGTGTGTGTGTGTGTGTGCCTCTCCTCCGAGGTCTGCTCTGGGTCAGTGAAACATCAGCTGTGCTGTTTCACAAGACTGGAGAGAGATTTGATTTCAGAGCTGCTTGTGCTTGTTTGGCTGCTCCGTCTCCTGCTCCTCGGAGACGGGGTGTGCTGACAGCACACTTTTTTTCCTCCCCCTCGCCCCCCGCCCCCAACATGGAGTGTTGTCCCTTTATTTCCAGGCAATGACTGTGGATCACGTTATCCAGACTCTTGACAGCTTCACGTTCCCAACAGGGTGGTGCCCCAGAGGAACGTTATTGAGAACTTGTGATTAGACAGTGTGCCGTGAGATTGCAGAATAAACCAGAACATGTGAGAAGTGAAGACACCCAGCCAGGATACTCTCTCCCGAAATAAACACACCCTCCTGCACTCACCTACAGACACACTCGCATGCAGACGGTCCAGAAGAACCTGGACCAGGGCTGAGGTTTACTAATTTGGCTGTCGATTTGAAGGGTATTCAGGTCTATAATGGGTGAGAGGTGTAGTCTTTTTTTGATACATAGCCTCTGCGGTTAATTAGTGCCATAAGTAATTGGACATCTGCTGACTGAAAGCAACAATATGTAGCAGTTTTTTGCCATCATTTCTTATTTTGAGAAAATCTATAATATTTACTCATTCCTAGATGTTTTCTCTCTGTTGAAGCAACAATTTATGAAGCATTTTAACCTGAAAACAGCAGCTTCCGAATCTTTGAGTTGGGTTGATGCTCTGTTGACTGTAACGGAGAGAATGGCGTCTTTGTCATTGCCACTCTAAGCTACTAATGCACTGTTGAACTGGAACGGCTGATATTCCTGCTTTACACTCTCAGCAATAAAGGTGCTTTAGATGGTTCTTCAAGGGATGCCATAGAGAGGAACCACTTTTGGTTCCATAAAGAACCATGTGTGGGAATAAAGTGCAAGTATTTGTTACAGTGAAATGTGCCCCCTGCATTTTACCCATTTGTGGTAGTGAACACACACACACACACACACACACACACTAGTGAACTAGGGGCAGTGAGCACACACACACACACACCCAGAGCGGTGGGCAGCCAACTCCAGCACCCGGGGAGCAGAGAGAGGGTGAAGGGCCTTGCTCAAGGGCCCAACAGAGGCAGCTTGCCGAGCCCGGGAATCGAACCCATAACCCTGTCAACTACTGAGCCACCACCACTGCCCTAGAGAAGCTTTAAGAGGCCCAAAAACCTTCTTTAGCAATTGAATGGTCACATTTATGGATCCAAAAAGTGGATATTTTAAAGCATCACTCTTTTTTTACCTTTTGTAGCACCTTTGTAGCATTTTTAGAGTGTACTACCAGCAGCAGGAGTGTACTTCAAGCACAGGACTCCAGATTAGCTCCAGTTCACCAAATGAACGAGCTCATCCTGCAACAGTCATGCCATCACCCACAGATATAATCACAAACCACAGTAGTGTACTCCACTTCTTTCCTTCCTCTATCATTAAATGGGTGACCATAGCCTGCCTCAGCATCCTGTAGTTGGTCTAAACCGTCCAAAAAGGTTTCACACACTGAAAACCAAGCCGAACCATGCTTCAGTTTGACCAAATTCTGGTCCTTCGGTACGGACCGTGGTCTGAGGCACCCTTCGCGCCTTCGAACTGAAATGTCTGAAGGTCCGGACCAAACAAGGCAGGTGTGGAAGCAGCCATCTGCTGTGGAGCGCTGTGCTCGTCCTCTCAGGCACAGTACGTACGAGTGTGTCAGCTGTCAGCTGTAGTCTTTGTGGTTAGCTGGAGTGCAGATCTTCACAGGATGTGAGAGACAATGGCGAGTCAGTCGGCCTTAGTTGGTGCGAGTTCGGCCTTGTCAGCTTGGTGTGTCTGGGCCCATTCATTCACATGCCACCATATTTCACAGATTCTGATCTTCACACTTTCCTCATTCTATCACTCTCCATTTTCAGCTCAATCTTCTTCTTGCCTGATTGTAAGACTTTGATCCAGAGCTCTGCAGGCTTTTCTGCTGTAACCCGGCCTTTCTGTTCATTAGGTGTACCAGTGTTTTTGGTCTGGCAGGAAACTCTCTGAGGTCCCGCTTATGTATTCTTCTGTTTATGGTAGTTTATGACATATCTGTGCCTGTGGAGTTTTTTTTTTCTTTATGATTGACAACATTAATATGGCTTTTGTGGTTGGCAAGGTTGTTCTGTCTGTTGGAGAATTCTTGCTTGTATTAATAATGTACAGTAGATTTTTGGACACAGTGTTTTGGCTTTGTCTCTGATTTATTCAGATTTTTCAACTTTATGACGACTTGGTTTACTGGCATTGACACGTATTTGGTCCATGTTTTAAGAAACAACACTAATAGAGCCGAGATGAAAGTACTTAGGATTTTCACATGCAGTCTTTTTTTTTTTTTTTTTGCTTTCTTGAACATGAAGTAATGGTTCAATAATACAGCCGGCTGGAAAACAATTGGTTCTTACTTATAGAGACTTAAAATGAAGAGAGTATATATATATATATATATATATATAAACAGGACTTTCATCTCTAGTCTCTTTATTTCAAGACTCTAAGTAATTGGAGAACCAATAGTTTTCTAGCCTGCTATATATATATATATATATATATATATATATATATATATATATATATATATATATATATATATATATATATATAAAACAAAAGAATTAGAGAGAATTAAAAAATAGTTGATCCTGCTTTTATTGGAGTAACCGTCTCTACTTTCCAGGGTAGAAGAAGGCTACTATTTGATTGCATTCAGTGACAAAAGCATTAGTGAGGTCAGGATGTCGGATGGGGGATCACCACCCCACCTCATCCCCAACTCATCCCTAAAATATTGGATGGAGCACCACCATCATTCCAGAGAACACAGTTCTTCTTCCACTGCTCCACAGCTCAATGCTGCTGGGGGGCTTTATACCCCTCTACTAGCCCATGCCTGGCATTAGGCAGCATGGTGCCAATAGGTTCATGATGATCTGCTCTAGAGAGTCCTGTTCTATTGGCAGCTGTATATATATAATGTGTGTGTGTGTGTGTGTGTATATATATATATATATATATATATATATATATATATATATATATATATATATATATATCCTTAGGGGTCATCCTGTAGTTGCTAAGCTACAATAGCGTCATAGCTGTCGAGCAACTTTGCTAGCTACAGGCACAATGTGCTGCCAATTACCCCTTAAGAAAGTGGTCTACTATCAACTAGAAGGTGTGGTGCTGTTCTGTCTTGATCATGTCGCTCCATAAAATTATAGGCCCAGTTTAAACCCGTAGCGCAGCAGTTATTGCTGGTGTTTTGGTTGTACTGGGGGGGTTTGAGTGATGGGATTTGAATCTGGTTTAAATGAGTCTTGACCTTGAGCCTTGACCTTATCCCGAAATAATCCTGATACTCAAGATGTGTAAGGGTGTAAACTGGGTCATTGTGTTGAAGGTATAGTAAAGCATTGACTGAATCTGCTAGTATTTACAGCTACTGAAGGTAATAGGGCTAAACAAAAGTAATACTGTTGACGCAGGACACTTGACCACAATACGTCAATTTCTTTTTTTTCTGGACCAGTAGGCACAAAAGACCCTGAGACTCCCATTGTAAACATTGAAAAAAGCACCTCAGTCCATGAATAATGTGCACAGTGTGAAACTTCCTACCCGCTACAGTATATTGATACACCGGTTACCTTTCCAGCTTAAGCTCCTTAGATATTGACATCCTAAGGCCTATTGTTTAGTAATTGTATGGAAACAATGCAAAATGATTGCACTATTATTAAGTTGCGGGAGTGACGGGACAGAAGTCCCGGGTGTGTGGATGTTAAGATGTGGACATTTTAATTAAATATCAGAGAGGACAAAATCTGAGGTGCGCCTGTATCTGCTGGGTTATGATAATCAGTGTGTTATGGCCAAATATTGTTCCTGCCCTAGGCAACAGACCTGCTTATCTCTCGCATTAAACAGGGATGATCATGCTGAAGGATTCCAGCAATTCATGGGAGGAGAAGATACTAGATCCATTATTTCGTGTGTCCACACAGGAATTTGCTTACTGGGACGTGGGGGTGTGTATGTGTGTGTGTTTGTGTGATCATGTCCTGTCAAGTGTCCATCCACATCCGTCCGCGTCCATTCATGAACCCTGACCCTTTCTCCTTCAATTAGCCTGTAACACAGCCTGATGGCAGGCAGCCCTGAACTCAACCCACCAACTGTAGCTCAGTGTGAAACCTGAGCAGAGCAGGACTCTGAGCCTCAGTGTATGGTTATGATTAAGGGTGACTCAGTGGACTGGTGTATTAACCAAGGCCATGAATAGAGATTTCTCATACAGAGCTGCTCTCCGCTAATAAGCCAGCGCTATTCCCATGCCTGCTGCAGTAATCACTCGTCCTTGTGTGCGACATTAATTCTCTCCATGTGAAGAGGCTGCAGGCCTTTCCTGTTTCGCAGTAGTTTGCTTGCAGTCCATTCTGTGCAGCTAGAAAATATAAAAACTTGGTACTGCTTCTTGAAGCAAAGCCGAAAAGCTCTCAAATCAACTGTTGTGGCGATAGGCGATAATATCTTTGATATTATAAGTACATTTTGGTTAAAGATCAAGATTAAATTGATAGTTTGTCCAGTGGATCAAAATCAGGACTGTATATCAGTCAGTCCTAACATTAAACCCACCTGCCTAATATTGCGTAGATCCCCTCAAACCACCAAAACACCTCTGACCAGTTGAGGCATGGACTCCACAAGATATAGCCAGCATGAACTTTTTCAGCTTGTGCAGTTTGTGCTTCTGTTCTCTTCTGGAAGATCAAACCAGGTGGGCTTGCCTTCACTCTCCATGCACATCAATGAGCCGTGGACACTCTTGAGCCTGGCCACAAGACATTAGCAGCAGATCCTGCAAGTTGCTTCCAGCTTGTGAGGTGGGACCTCCTATAAGCATTCAGTGAACCTTGGCTGACTTCCTGATGTTGTCCTTCCTTGGAGTGTTTTTGGTAGGTACTGACCACAGCTTTCTGGGGACATCTCACAAGACCTGCCTGATGTTTTGGAGATGTTCTGGCCCAGTCGTCTAGACATCACAGTCTAGCTCAGGTTCTTATGCTATGCAATTTTTCCAGCATCCGACACGTCACCTTCAAGAACTGTTCATTGACAGTGTCCATTGTATATTCTATCACAGCATTGCTGTAATTGCATTCGGCAAGAGCGTCATCACCTCACCTCATCATCCCCAACACCCCAACTCGTCTCAAAAGTACTGGATGGAGCTCCACCATCCATCATTCTGGAGAACACAGTTCTTCCACTGCTCCACAGCTCAATTCTGGGAGGCTTTGTATCCCCCCCAGCCCACGCCTGGATCTAGGCATGGTCTAATAAGTTCATGTTTATCTGCTCCAGAGAGTCCTTACTGTTCTATTAGCAGTACTTCTCTACAGGGACTAGACAGGCTGAGTGTGTTCATTTGCATTTGGACATGTGGACCTATAGTGTATGGTTGTGTTTGGTAAAGGCGTGTCGGCTTGCGTCTACTCATTCCTCATTCCTACTCACACCAGTCAAAACAAACTAGAAAATGTAGTCCACCAAATGATCCTGCCTCCCTTCTGTAGGCCTGGATGGGTTTGTCTGGCTCCTCTTGACTGGAGGCATGAGCTTAATCCTGGTAATTTCATACTGTATGCCTTGTTTAACTTCATAGCAGCCAAATGCTCCACCAGAACCGTTTCCAGTGGCCTCTGGACGTTTAATGAAAGGCACCTGAAGCAGAGTGCAGCTGTGCAGAGTCTTTTTTCCCACCCAGAAACAGTCCATACGTTTGCCTGACACCGAACAATCGCAGTCTCATACAATATCCATGCGTTCATGACATCAGCAGCACTTGCTAAATCGGGCACTTTCCCCGCTGCTCCCCGCGTCACTCCGTGTTTCATATTTAATGGGATGTGGAATGTCCTTTTTACCTCTGGGCAAACAGGAAATAGCGCTCCAGTGGACATGAGGACTCGGAGCTATCCTCCATGTCAGCTCACACCAACCAGAAGGAGACTCGGACAAATTACAGGCCAGACTGGGAGGCATGCTGGGGCGTGAGAGTGGTCTTGAGCCTGAGCGCGGAAATAATGACCTGAAACCACACTCGGGTGATAGGAGGAGGCTAAAACGGGCAGAATACATTTGCTGCCTCGGTCAGGCTTCTTTTTTTTTTCTTCCTTTACGGTCACTGGGTGCAGTCCAAGAGCGAAGAATGAGGCTAAAAATCCTAAACCTGCCCCTAAAAAAAACATTGAGCCAGCTCTGGAAATACCAGAGTGTTTCCTTTTGAACGTCTGCATATAGACAGAGTGAGAGTGAGAGTGAGAGTGAGAGTGAGAGAGAGAGTGAGAGAGATGGGATTCAGAGAGTTCAGTGCCAAAATAGAAACTCTACAGCTGCACTTTCAGTCCAAAACAGACAAGTCCTCCCTTCCACTGAAACAAACCAGCCTTGTCCTGAAATGCCTCCCTCTCTGAAAATCTCTCTATAGCTAAATATATATATATATATATATATATATATATATATATATATATATATATATATATATATATAAATACACACACTAATGGATGCATTCAGCTACTTTACGTTGCACCCCTTGCTGACACAGATGTGCAAATGCATCCACAGCTTGTCTAGTCCCTGTAGAGAAATACTGCCAATAGAATAGGACTCTCTGAAACAGCTACACATAAATTTTGACCAGGCGTGGGCTAGACAACATTGAGCTGTAGAGCAATGGACCTGTGTTCTCATGAATGGTGGTGCTCCATCCAATACTTTTGGCATGAGTTTGGGCGTTAGGGGTTGAGGTGGGGTGGTGATCATCTAAAATCCTGGACTTATTAACTTATTAACACCTTAACACCACACACCTCTTGTCAGTGAATGTAGTCAAAATCCTCAAAGCAGTGCTCCACAATCAGGTAGAGTAGAGATAAAAACAGGATGAACTCTTTTTTTTGATATTCTAAATTGAAGAAATAAGAAATGAGAAGGTGTCCCAATACTTTTGTCCATATGTGTGTGTACTGAGCACTTTATTTCACTCGATTAATACTGATTAGGGCCTCGTTTTGCTCTCAAAGTAGCCCCAATTCATTTATTTGAGATTCTAGTCCATTTATTTATGTATTTATTTATTTAAGCCTATTTTCTTCCCCAATTCTACACAGCCTATTACCCAACCCACCTGAGAGTACTCTTGCAATGTCACCGGACAGCCAACGCACTCAGAGGAAAGCGCTGGGTACCCAGCTCTGATGCATTGACTAGCAGACGCCTCATCCAGCCATCTACGCAGAAAGTGCCAGCTTCAGCTTCTCTGGCTTTTAAGATTTGAACCAGCCATCCTGGTCATAGTGATAGTGCCTTTATCCGCTGGACCACATAGAGCCCAGATTCTTAATGCTCCCACATCCCAAAATGTTCTACTGGAGTCAGATCTGGCGATTGGGAAGGACCGCCACTGAACAACCCTGAACTCTTTGTCATGTTGAAGAAGGTCTTCTGCTCTGTGACAGGGTGTGTCGTCATGCTGGAAGTGGCCGTTAGAAGATGGTAAACTGTGGCCGTGAAGGGATGCACATGGTCAGCAACACTACTCAAACAGTCTGAGGTCTTCAAGTGATGGTTGATTGTATTAATGCTGCCTCCTCCATCAGCCTGGACTTTTGGGTCCATGGATTTATGCTGTTGGCACCAAATTCTGACCAGACCATCTGTGTTCCTCAGCAGAAACCCAGATTCGTCGGACCAGGCTACGTTTCTCCACTATTCAAGTGTCCAGTTTTAGTGAGCCTGTGCTGAGCCACTGCAGCCTCAGCTTTCTGGTCTTGGCTGACAGAAGTGGACCACAATGTGTCTTCTACTGTTGTAGCCCATCAGCCTCAAGGTTGTGCACCCTAAGAAGCATATCAGCCAGGAAGTGAACAGTCAGTTCTTGAAGGTGATGAAGGTTCAAAGAACCAAAGTGTGATGTTCTAGATAACTGGGTCAGAACATCTCCAAAACATCAGGCAGGTCTTGTAGGATGTTGCCGGTATGCAGTGGTCAGGACCTACCAAAAAAGCTCCAACGAAGGACAACCGGTGAACTGGTGGTAACAGGGTCATGGGTGCCTAAGGCTCATTGGTGCTCATAGAGGCCCCACCCACCTCAAACCTTTCAGTATTTGGGGGGAAAAAAAGGATCTGCTGCCAATATTTTTGCTGCCAGAGACCACAGGACACTTTCAGGGGTCTTGTGGAGTCCTTTTCTGGAATGATGAGCTCTGTTGTGGTGGCACAAGGGGGACCTCCTATATATTAGGGAGGTGGTATTAATGTAATGGCTGATTCTGTGTATATAATCTAGGACAGCTCTCAGATACTCCAGTAGGTATGAATGTGGTATGTTTGGCTTTATAGGCTTAATCTGTTCGGGCTCATTTGTCTATATGTGTCTTTCTCTCATATTCAGTCTCTCTCTCGCACGCTCTCGCTCTCGCTCTCTCACCTCTTTGTAGGGCAGCAGATGTCTTTTGAAAGCAGGGAGTGGAAGTGTGCTGTGTCTGTTTGATGGATGGTTCACAGCATTAGCAGTTTAGTTCTGCCAGCAGAAATCTTACAGTGTGGTTTAACTTGAAGGACACTTCAACAGACACACACACACACACACACACACACACACACACTTCTTCGTGTCGTCCGTATGTCATGCTGGTGTGCATTAGCTGCTCTTTATGTCTATTTCAGGTGAACTGTTACTACCACGGACAGGTGAAGGGCTACCAGCACTCTGACGTCATCCTCAGCACCTGCACAGGATTCAGGTGAGTTACCATAGCAACCCAGGCCAGTGCTGAAATCGCTGAAAAACGTCCTCTTCCCACGTGTGTGACGTCAAGCCACGGTCCACTGCGGCCCCAGGGGGCCTGGATTGGAGGAAGTGCATTTTAATGAGGTTGGGTAATTGTGGCAGATCTGGGAGCGCTCACCCAGGAGATCTGTTTTACGAGAAGTAGCAGAAAAGCTCGAGCAAAGTAAGACGAGCGTCGATTTCACGCAGTGATGTCAGGAAAAGAGAGATGGTGCATGCAAATGGAGCAGGGGTGCTCTTTACCATAATTATATAAATTAGATGTGCAAATGCAAGCAAGTTTTTCTTTGTTTTTTTTTTTTAACAACTTATTTTATTGTATTTTCAGACATAAAGACGTAACACTTGTACACTTGCAATAAAAAGGCAGCATTGTCGGATACATTAGCATGTAAATATAAATTACAGTAAATTACAGAGAAAAAGAAAAACAAATGACATTATGCTGAATATTTTTTACTTGTTTCAAGAAGTAATGTTTTATCTAGCTAAATTATCTGCCAGTTTCACAAGATGAAACTACTTGAATTTAATCAATTTAATTAAATTAGCCAGTTTCACAAAATGAAATAATTTAAATAAGAATAAATTAAATTTGTCAGTTTCACAAGATAAAATAATAAAAATTAAAATAAATTAATTTAGCCAGTTTCACAGATAAAATAAATGAAATCTAGGAATAAATGAATAAACATTTTAAAAAATAAAATAATATTGTTTTTACATTTTATATATATAGTATATCTACTAGATTTAGGTTTTTACACTGTTGTGGTCAGAAGTTTGATTCAGTTTTACTAGTCATAACTCATAACTGCTTTAATTAATTGAATGTGATTCACTGATTCACTACAGTCACCTGTAAAGAATGTACAGTAACACTTTTTTGTACTTTATTAGAGTAATAATGCAGTTGTTAGTGTTTCTCACAAAACAGACCTCCACATATGTAGTCATAGTAGCATATAATGAATAAAAATTCATCTCCCCAACCCGATCCACAGGATTTGGATCAGGATCAGGGCCGACCCTGGCATATTTTACTGGATCGGATATTGGCTAGTTTAATCCCAGTCCAGTTCTGAGTCTCGGTTTTGACCGCGGTGTTCAGAGCACCATCTGGTGTCCTCAAGGCCTTCTCAGAAGGTAAATAAAGGAGTTGAGGTTCTGCAGTGTGGAGCTATTTTACAGTGGAACCTGAAAGCAGACCATAATATCTGACCCTTTATAAAACTCTCACTGAAACGCTCTGTTTTACCAGCGGGAGAACCGGCACTCGCCTTTCTCTGTTTATGAGACGAGGTTAATGTTAATGCTAACACACACATGCTATAGTAACCCAACTCACACACACACAGCATATTCACCCATTATAAACCAGTTATTACACACCAGTAGACCAACAACCACAGATACTAGTCCAGAGTGTGTACGACTATACACACATACACACACACACAGGAAGTGATTAGACTGCAGTGTTGTAAGAGGAAGATTGGTCAGACTGGATTATTAGATATTAAACACTATAAAACATCATTTTAAGAAAAGTCTCGACTAAACTAAATCAATCAGTCCAGAAAGTCTGATTATAGAAACTGATACTGAAAATAAAGAGATTTTACTGAACCCATTAATCAGCAGCTCGTCTGATCTAAACTGTGGAGCTTCATTAGTTTCATTAGTTAGGCTTTAAATGCAAAGATTAGATCGGATCAGTATCGTCTGATTCTCAAGATTAAGAGATTCGAATTGGATCGGGGGGGGGCAAAATGACCTGATTGGGACAGCCCTGGTTTAAAGTGAATACACAATTTATAAATGTCTAATTCAGGACCTTAATTAACCCCTAATTTGTTTTTCATAAAATTAAGCGTAGGAATATAAGAATACACTCAAGGTGATTTCAAGGAGATTCTCAGTATGATATAAGTATCCTGTTCTGATCTTATGAGGGTAAATTGTAATGGACTATTACCTACGTTTATTAAAGTCTGTCAGCCTTTAAAATGGACATAAACACTGAGCGGGCGCCGTAAAAGTAAATTCAGCCCAATGTGTGAATTGGTTCAGCCGATTTATTGGACAGAACCAATTTGGCAGAGTAATTACTATGATAATTCTGCTGGACAGTGTTAGGAATGTCTTTAAAGTTGGCCAGCAACTGTCTCCTGTCTCTCAGGAGTGCTAGAGCTTATTGCTTAAAGCTCTTTATTCAGGATACAGGACCACAGCTGCAACCTGTCTTCCAGACATGCAACCTGTCTCAGGCCCCGCAGTCTGTCTCCAGGCTCTGTAGAGCTGTGTTTCTTGGTGCTCGAGCCAAAACAAATTAGTGCTGATTTTGGTTGGCAGGGCTGGTGCGAGTGGGGTTTGTGTGGACGCTCATGTGGTCTGCAGTGCTGTGTGGGTTTGCTGAGAAAGCCCAGAGGTTGGCTGTGTCTTTATGGAGGAGGATGTCGCTTTAAATCAACGTGCAGTTTAAAGTGTGAGAAAAGCTGGTTGAAACCAAGCCTATAACCGCTAAACATCAGTATTAGGACTGCGCGAGTCGTGTTGTTTCAGTAAAACGTCCACAAAATTGATGCTGTGTTGACCAACAGTGGCTTGGATGTTGAAATAACCCAGTTTCCAGAACTTCTTCAAGCTGTCTGAGCTTGTGGGAAAGCGGAAAGACCACTTCCCTTCCGAGAGGATTAGTCTGCACTATTTACAGTCCAGCCACTTTTTTTCCCTCTTCATTTCTTTCTCAATATTGGCTCATTTAGCCACTTTTGTGTGTGTCTCTGTGTGTTCATAGGGGGCTGATCACATTCAAAGATAAAGTGCTGGTGCTGGAGCCAGCACAGAAGCCCAACAGCACCATCCATCATATCTACAGAGGAGAACATCTCAACCTTACCCGGGGCACATGTGGACACGGACACAACATATCCCATACTGCAGGGGTCCCAGACAGCCTAGGGACACTTTTCAGCTCACACAGCACAAGGGTAAGCTACCCAAGCCAGTAAAACACCCACACAATGGAAAACGTTCAGTTTTCTCAATGATAGAAAGCCCCTAAAGCCACTGGGAACACACTTTGATATATTAAATTTATTTATACTTTGACTAAATTTAACTAGAAAACACAAAATCTGATAAAACACTCCTCAAACATCACCAGATACTCTCCTCACACCTCTCTGAGAATGGTCTGGGCGTGGTCTCAATATTCTAATGAGCGTGCATGACTGACAGCCCTCTATCACTGCCATTACCATGGCAACGCTGCGGCTGTGATCCACAGATCATTAGAGTTTACAGAGGTTCTGAAATCTGTACTCGAGTCTCTCCGAGCCCATATATAGATACAAGCTCAAGCCGGGACTGCCTCTCCACTTCTTCGCTTCTTGCCAGCCAGCTACGCACTGTGCCGGTAGGGCGGAGTAATAGTGGGTGGCAAGCAGCGGATGCTAGCCTTGTGATTGGTCAGGGGTATGCTGATGTAACCCTCACCCACTTTTAGGACCGCCCATTCCACTTGAAGAGGAGCACAGTACTGGAGAACTACAGCAGACGTGTATTAGACTTTGGGAAGACCTTCATTTGTACATTTACACTAGAGAGGCCCAAAGGGGCCAGATTAACTTTGGGTTCCCCGGGGCTCAACCCTGGCCCTGGGGGACTCCGTCCTGCACATTTTAGCGTTTTTATGCTCTAAAATAAAATAAACCACAGCTTATCTGGGATCAAGACTTAACTGAGGTGCTTTTTTATGCTAATAAAGCAGCCACACACTCAATATCATAGTAGGCCTTTAGTCGGAGACCTTCTTTAAAGCATAGACAAAGTGTTTATGCTCTAAAACACCACCTTCGACCGAGGAAGGGCTTGCTAATTAGCGGATTATCTGGATCAGGTGTGTTGGGAGCAGGGTAAACACTGAAATGGGCAGGGCAGCCAGGCCCAGGCTTGGAAACTTCTGTTGTATGTGATGTTACCAAACCCATCACATTTACATACATCCACCTATTCAGCCTAAAGCAGGTTATCTCAGCCCACTGCTGATGAAGTTTGAGGAGTGTTTGAGTTCTGCTTCTTGTCTGAGGCACATTGGAATTGGACGGCACAGTCCAAACTCCAGATCTCATCAGAACAGATAAAGCAGGTGAACATGAATCCAGTAAAAAGGAGAAACAAGAGCTTCTCATTCTGAAGAAAGAAAGTAGTGAGATCTTGTCGGTGAGCTAGTCTGAAGAACAGAGCTCGGTTCCTCCAGGTTTCTCCTGGACGCCCCCCAGTCCAGCCAGCACAACGTGGAGGATGTGTTCAACTCCAGCAGCAGCAGCAGCAGATCACCTGATTTACCACCAAACCAGGTGTTGATCTGAGGACAACTCTAAATAACACTAGACGTCATGAGAGAGGAGAACTTATAATACTCACAGGGGACCAAAACATTTGCACAATACTGTATGTGCACACAGATGTCAATGTTGGACACAGCAAATATGAAAAGATGAAATACAGGACAATTGTAGCTCCTTTTAATTATAAACTCCATTCTGCAGAGTGGTCTTATATGGGTTCCCCTAAGGAAACAGTATCACATTATTAGTTTTTGAGGGTTTAGAAAAAGATGTATTTCACACTATGAATATTTATCACTGTTTACAGTACATATTTATTCAAATCAAATATGAAAGGAGTGCTTAGAGTATCTGCTGTGTGTAATCCTCAAGCAGAATGAAGTACAATGCGAGGGTATTTCGGCAAATGTCACACTTATTGCTTCATATCGCAAACAGGCAGGAATGCCCTTCCAGACAGTTATTTATGAGATCGTCCATTAAGTTACAATGCAAGGGTGGTGTGTGTATGTGTGTGTGTGTGTGTGCTCTTCTTTTCATTTCATTATGGTAAAAATAATAAGCATAAGCATTTTCCAAATACAATATTTTCCATGCAAATGCACATGCATGTGACGGGACAGGAGGCGGTACTGCTGTGCAGCCTTCAGTCCATTCTATGCAGCTAGTAAATGTCACTGTTTCACGTCTTCACTTTTTCAGAAGAAACATAAATATATGATCAGGTGTCCCAATACTTTTGTCCATATATTGCATGCTTGTCTAACTGCACAAGTCGAAATTTAAGTTGATAATTATGCGGATTACACCATGCTAACAGATGAATGATGGCTTCAGTGAGTTAGCTAGCCCTACAGGCCTCTTTTCTGCAGGACTAAATGGTTACTAAGGCCGTGCCACACCAGACCCTTTAGATCGGCTACGGCTCTTTAGCCATGTTCTACAACTACAAGGCTAATGCTGCTAGCTAAGGCTGAACCTGCATTCAACCAGCACATGATAAACATGTGTATTTACACAGTTATTAGAGACACTTAATATAATATATCGTCCAACATTGCTCCCGGGCTCATCCAACGGATGCTAGCATTAGCTTCACTATTCAAACAGTTAAAAGTGAATTGCTGTGTTTCTGTATTAGAAGCTGGTGTGTGAAAACATGCTGTTATGGACTTTTATTATTATTATGATTATTTAAGTGTATATCGTCTTTTATGCCAAGACCACGGCTACAGCTATCCATTAGCATAGTGCTAACTGCATGTCGAAATGGTCACACACTCGCGTGTGTTTCAGACATGTGACTTGTTTAAGTGGATTCCAGCATTATTTGGCATCCTACATCTATAACATGGCCTTCTTGGTGTGGTTTATGCACCATGCTAACAGATGAATGATGGCTTCAGTGAGTTAGCTAGCCTTACAGGCCTCTTTCCCACTGCAGGGGCACGCGCCATACCGTTCTGCGCTGGTGCGGACCCCCATTAGATCGGCTATGGTTCCTAATAATTCTCCTAATAATTATGCAGCAGTTTAGCTCTTTGGCCTTGCACTACCACTACAGGGCTAACGCTGTAGTAAAGCCAGCACAATGCCTGGTCCAAGCCTATATGGGGCCCTGAGCAGATTTTCATTTGGGGCCCATCAGCACCAAATGCCTGGTGCTTTATAATTTCATAGGGAGAGGATTATTGTGCAATACGCTGAAGCGCCCGGGCCTTTATTGAACACCCCTGCGGCGCGTATATCTGCATTTGCCCAACAGTGGCAGCAGCCAACAGCAGAAATTGATTAATCTGCCAATTATGAAATTAAATGAATATAAAATTATAAAAATGATTTGACCGGTGTAATACCATTTCATTTTATTATTCAATGTTATTTTTAAATGATGTATTTTTATCATGCTATCTTGGTGCTCTTGGGGACTCCCTGGTGGCGTTGGGGCCCTAAGAGGCCCCAATTATGCCTTGGGCCGGCTCTAATCACCTTCAGTGCTTATCTACAGGATTCAGAATTTGGCTCAACGGACAAAACCCGAGCTCGGCCTGAAAAGTCTGAGCAGTTCATTTTAAGGTGTTTTCTCCTCCAAGGTCAGAGTACAGTACGCGTCCTCAGTGCACGAGAGGCCTGTATGGATGTAGGGATGGAGTGCATCCAAGCAAGCCGTTTGTCTTCAGGCTTTTGAGGAAAGACAGCATAGAGGACAGGAGGCTCTTTATTAACCGAGCGATATGTAAGATCATATTGTGTCTTGACGTATTGCACATGAGTGCTTGGCTCTGTATCACTGCTGAGTGGCTGTAGATGTATAAGGGATTGGTCCATATAGGTTGGTCTAGTGGTGGTATCTTGCACCCATGTGCTCCACAAAAGCAGCTCAATACAGCAGGACCTGTTTTCATGAGCAAATTGAATCCATGAATGCCAGTTTCAGCCAATTCTAAGCCAATGCTACAAAGCATGTGAGCGAATGGAGGAAGATAAGAGCATGGAAAGGATATTTACTGTGTGATTCACTGTTTGACAAAAATATTGGGACACGTATGTTCATGCATGTTTCTTGTGAAATTAAGGGGATTAAAAATGGTTTCTCCTGCTTTTGTTGGAGGAACTGTCTCTACTGTCCAGGAAAGGAGGTTTTCTACTAGATTTTGGAGGAGCATTGCTGTGAGGATTTGATTGCATCATCAATCAGAGGTCACAATGATGGATGCTCACCACCAAACCTCATCTCCAACTCAACATTCTGATTTTTTTAATTCCAGAGAACACAGAAAACAATGCTGGGGGGCTTTATACCCCTCTATCCCACGCCTGGCATTAGGCAGCATGGTGCCAAAAGGTTCACGTTTATTTATCTGCCTCAGAGAGTCCTATTCTATTGGCATGCATTTTTTTTTTTACATCTGTGCAACCAGCAATGAGTATTTTTAAGGAGTAGCTGATTGCATTCATTACAAGGGGTGTCCACAAACTTTTGGACCCACAGTGGATGTAGCGTTTCTGTTAAAAATGTCACGCTGACCTTGTCGAAGGAGAAAAGGACCTCATGCCTGCACTTTTTTTCAGCTCAGAGCTCAGAAGTGCCTCCGATTTGCTCCGGGATTTGTCCGTAGAGCATTACCAGCCAGGTTCCTAATTCTGAAGATAAGCACTGAGATGGTGGTGGTTTAAAGGGACAAGCATTGTGCTGGCTGAATGCAGATTGCTGGAAAGGGGCTGGAGATTGGTGTGATGACTCACACTCAGCTTATCAGGTCTGTCAGGAACACAATGCGCAGCAGGGCTCTTGCAGAGACAGCCATTTGCGGAATTTACAACGCTTTTAGAAATATGGCTTTACGGGCAGGGGAGAAGGGTTTATCTTCTTTTCTCTCGCGAACACAAACACACCTAGAGGCGTCGACTTCCATGCAGACCTGCCTTTCACCTCTAGAAATGTCATGGCAGTGAAACGACACACATTTTCATTTGTTTGTCTCTACAGAGCCCTGCGGTCACCGCTACAGTGGAATTCCTGTATATGTATTTACTGAAGGCAGCATTCACAGTCACTCTCAATGCAGAAGGTGTCTTCTTAGTGGCTGAAACAGAAGGGCCTGGGTTTCTCAGATTTCTCAGAGTTACTGACCGCCTATGAGCATTTAATTATATATTTTTAATATATACATATACATATATATATATATATATATATATAATTTTTTTTATAATTGTTCATCAACATAATCCCAATTTGGTGCTGCCAAATGACCCACCCCTTTCTAAGCTCCCCCTAGTGCTATCAATGCTCCTCTGATACATGCATAACCAGCCTCTCTTCCAGCTGCTGCCGATGAGACATTGACAGGCAGCCGACGCGCTCTGAGGAAAGCCCTGGGTCCTTAGCTCCACCACACCAGCTTACAGACGCCTGTGCCGGCCAACCTTGCTAAGAATGATGAGAGGGTAGAGCGCCATCTGCCTGCCTGGAGAGAGCGCGGCCTGTTGTGCTATCTGAGACTTAAAATAAGAGTCACTAATACAAACGAAACACGAACAGACAGACTGTGTCAAAATAAGAGTTACTAAGGCAAACAAACAAACCGACGGTGTCAATATGTCATTAATACAAACGAACAGATGGTGTCAAAATAAAAGTCATTAATACAAACGGACAAACAGACGGTGTCAAAATAAAAAAATTTATACAAACAGGCGGTGTCAAAATAAAAGTCATTAATACAAACGAACAGACTGTGTCAAAGTAGGCTCAGTGGTTAGAGCACTGGTTAGTAATGACATTATTGTGGGCCCTTAAGCAAGGTCCTTAACCTCTCCTAGGCACAGCAATGATGGCTGCCCACCACTCCGGGCATGCGTGCTCACTGTCCACTGTGTGTGTTTGCTCACTAGTGTGTATGTGTGTGACCAAATTCCATCTGTGTCCAACACAAATGGTAGCAGTAACTCAAAATACTTGCAGACAGAGAGCTAGACAGCTAAAACTGCTCTCTCACATTTGTCTCCCGGTTCTTTTGGTTTTTTGGGGGGAGTTTTTTGCTATTGAGTCTGTGACTCAAAAACTGTGATCTGATCCGAACCGTGAGTTTCACTACAATGAAAATGTAAGATACCGGCTCTTTTATCTGTTCTTCACTTTAGGTCTTTTTTGTGTCTATAGACACTCCTGTGTGTGCGCTTAGCCCTCATACTGACTCCGTAGCTCCTAGGCTGCAGTGTTTAGTGTTCCAGCACGTTTGGAAGGCTTTACGAATGCTGGTTAAATCAGACACGTTTGGCAGGGAACCCCCTAAATCACTGCAGTCCTCAGGGACTGAAGCTGAGCTGCACTCCTGATCCACCTCTTTCAAAGCAGCTATAAACTTTTTTTCTGTCTGTGTAGTGCAAGTATCTTCACTGACATGGCTTCTGTGACCAAGCTTGGCTCCATGCGGAGGGTTGGATAGCTCCGGGGTGTGCAGTGGGACTATACGATGGCTGTAGTGGTCGTGATTAATGTACCAAAACCATCCTTCTGTTACTCAGAGTCATGCTCGTCAAAGACACAGTGTGAAAAGCACAGGAGGTCAGTTCTCACAACAAGAACTGGGAAAGTACGGAGAACAGGGTGTGCTTTGAATCAGAGGTGCATTCAGCCTACTAGAGAAAGTGCAACCTTTAATTGTACAAAGGTCAGCCTTTGACCTGAAGCTGCTATTGCATTATTAACCACAGCAATTAGGGGGTCCAGCTTTTTCTCCTAGCATCGTCCGGCACCTCCACCATCCGCCACATAGTTTATCTGGTCTGTTCTGAGAATATCTCAAAATAAGCCTATCAGAGTGAACAGACTACCCATACTCTCAGAGCGTGAGAGAGATCGTCGCCTGCAGTAGGTGGATATAAGTAGTAGCAGTAATGGTCTTGGCCCACATCTGATGCCTGTAGATTAAGCATGGTCAATAGTCTGTGAATAATACTACAATATCCAGCCAAACTTTAGCTATATAATGCAGATGTGTGTGTATATGACTGTGTTTTACAGATATGAAGTGTTAAGTTAACCTTATATTGCCCTATTTTAGCGATCTTTAGGCAAGCCATCACCCGAGCACCGTGCAGCTTAATTTAGGGGGCGTGTCGGTGTGTCTTTTCTACTGTACCAACGGGAAAAGGTCACACACTTCACCTTGCTTGGATCGAGTCTCTTAATTATTCACGGGTGTGTTTTATTTGGGCGTAACTTGCAGTAATAAACCAATCAGTGTGTCTCTCGCCATTCCTTTAAGAGCCAGGTGCGGTCTGACTGACCTTGGCGGGTTGCTTTTTCAGTGGTGTAAAGCGCGGGGGGGGGGTGTACGAGCATCGGGCTGCACGTGCCTGTGTTGACAATTCACTGCCGAGATATCAACGAACATCTGACTGTTGACGAATACTCCAGAAGTTGACCTGAACACTCCTCATGTCGAAAACACCACGCCAGTACATATCAGTGTAGATATATTCATAAGCACACTGCTGTTTAAACGACGAGGTGTAAGATGGCAATGAGCAGGGTGTAAGATCGGGCCCCTGGTGTTTGAGATCTCTGCAAAATTGATGTGATTAATTAAATACTGAATTAGCTTAAATAATTATATAATTGAAAAAATACATAAATTTTTTCCTGCCCCCTGGTGGTTTTTATTTTCACTACATGCAACAAAAAAATACATACAGATTTCTTTTTTATTTCTTTTTAATTTTACCCCATTTTTCTACCAAATTTAAAAGGCCATTTACCCAATTCCTGTTCATATTAGCATTGCCCCCAATAGGAGGGTGAAGACTCGTACGTTTCCTCCGACACATAAAGCACAATTGGTTTTGCTCTCTCCAGGGTGGGTAGGTGGCGCTGTCCCCCAACATAACCAAGTGCAGAATAAATCGAATAAAATTATAAAAAAAAATAAAAAAAATAAAAAAAAAACAGAAAAAAGTAGGCCTACGTCACAGACCATTTTCTAGAGCCTGATCTGACAGGGTTTGAGGAAAGTGCTGGGAAATCTTGGCCTGACTCGGCTCAACATGATATGAATTTTACATATTTGCGTATTTCTGTTTGTCTTCGAAATTTAACATATTGGGAAATAGAAAATATGCCACATTTTAGATTTTACATTTTTCACTAATATGTTAAATTTAGCAAATAAACTGTAATTGTGCACTAGCATGTTCCGATGTTTGTCTGTAGAGGATTCCTTTTACTTTTTTACTCAGAAAATCATCAAAACCTGTCATTAAACACATCCGGTATTGTAATTATTACTATTTATTTTTTATTATTTAGCTTTTTTAGGGCATGTTGAGTGACCCACCAAGCCACATCGGCCCTTCGAAACTCAGTGCGTAACTAAAGAAGCAAACTATAAACACTAAGCATGTCTTGGCTGATTGATTACATTTGGGGAAAGGGGGAAATTCTGTACATTTGATTTGGTGCCAGGCTATGACTTTAATGCAGGCTATTGGAGTCTAAAACCAGATGTTTTACTTCTGTATCAAGTGCATTTTATACCAGTTGTGAAAGAAACTGCTTCACCAAGATAGAAATGCAGAACAGGACAATGGGCCACAGCCTTGTGGTGTGACCTCGAAAAGGATGTGCTTTAACATATTTCCTAAAGGGGTAGAAAAATTCATTCAGTGTAAATGTAATGTCATCCATTAGAGCTCTCACATCAGAGTGTTCTTGGAAAAGGAGTACAAAGCAAACCTGGTGACCACCTTTTTTCGGCCCACCAAGGACGAGTAACAGTCCCAGGCAGAATCCTCATTCAGTGGAAGGCCCATTCAACCAGGATGCTGGGGTTACAACCTCCGCAGCTTTGAGAAGACAGAGAGCAATTTGGGGTTGAAGCTCTTCAGAAAATGCTTTAAAGTTTGAAGTGCGAGCTGTTTAAGATGTTTTATTCAGTCTGTCCTTCGAACGCTGGGCTTTAAAAGTGTATGCCAGTTTACTAAGATCTGCTTCATTTTCGGCTTTGTTCCCCTCCCTCTCCCTTCCTCTCTCCTCATTCTGCACATTCTCCATGTATTTCTTTCTGTTTCTACTCCTTCCATCCCTAACTCCCTCCCTTCCTCCCCTCCTGCAGCACAAGAGACATGCCCAGAGCAACACTAAGTACGTAGAGCTGATCATCGTGGCAGACAACCGTGAGGTAGGTAACCAAAAATACTCCTCAACTGTCTCTCTCCATCAGTCAAAGCGATGTACCCCACTTCCTCTGTCGAGAAAAGCAACAAATCGCCGTGTTCTCTCTCCCCCTGCCCCGTCGCTAGCGAGGCACAAAAGCGTGAGAATGAAGAAGTGGTGTCGCCACAACGGCCTGACACTTTCACCCTAGGGTCAGGGAGACGCCTGGGTGAAGGGGGAGGTGGTGGCAGAGGTGGAGTTCATTCAGTGGTTGAGACTACAGATGCTGGTCAGCGGGGTGAGGGATTATTATTGTTTAGGTAGCACTTCAGGGCCATTAGTCTGGAGTCAGACGAGGAGCCGAAGACCTCCTCCTCCAGCTGCAGACACTTGACCCTTGTCCAATTTGTCTGTTTAGGACTGACCTGTCTGAAACGTTATATCCTTTTAAAGTCGTTGCTTGGAAATGAACATCTTTTTGAACTTAAGATCTCCGGAGTCTCCTGATAAGCAGGAAGTTAGACCGTCGCTCCACCCTAGAGTTCTGTGAAGCATTGTGCATTTCTGTGTCTGAGAAAGAAGGGAAGGTAAATGTACTCAGAACTTTGCTTTTATGTAGTGTCATTTCACAGCTCTTGACCGGCCCTACGGTCTAACTGCTGTTTAATCCCAGTAAGACCTCAGCGCTTCACTGTTAAAGGCCTTGCAGTCTTGGGGCATCATGTAATAGGTGGAGTTCTCACCTGCAGATGGGAATAAACAGTAAACACATTGACGGGGCGGAGCCACAGACCAAAAACTTCCTCAGTTTTTAAATGTGTTCCAGCTGGCGGTGTCTGGGGGTTCTCTTAACTTTAGAAAAGGCCAATTTCATGGAATACCAAAACACACTTTCTTTTTATGAATAGAATTTGATGTACTGTAAAACTCATTAAAATCATTAGTAAATGGGCTGCAGCTGAAACTGATTGTTTAGTCTGTGGCTCCGCCCCCTCAATCTGTTTACTGCCCCCCATCTACAAGTTAGAACCCCCCCTATTACATGGAATAGGGAAGGCCTTCCTATTCTGACTCCCGACCATGGAGGGCTGATCATGGAGGGCTGACCATGGAGGGCTGTTTGTGGTGTTGCTGGGATTTGAACTCGAGATCTCCTGAGGCTCTTGATAAGCAGGCAGTTAGACCGTCGCTCCACCCTAGAGTTCTGTAAAGCATTGTGCATTTCTGTGTCTGAGAAAGAAAGGAAGGTAAAAGTACTCAGAACTTTGCTTTTATATAGTGTTATTTCACAGCTCTTGACCGGCCCTACGGTCTAACTGCTGTTTATCATCAAGTGTAAGGGGATCATATAGTTCAAATCCCACAGACCAAACATCTTCCACAGTTTTAATCAGTTTCAAGCACTGTATGTTTCCTGAGTCCTAGCCTTATTTTTTAGTTATTAAGAGTTATTATTCTTAAGATTTGTCCAAGCTACTACAGCTGTTCTGTACATAGTGCGGTTTTGAGAGTGGGAAATTCAGGTGTGGGCCAATATATAGGCCTGTAGGGTTTAAGGTGTTAAATGTCTAGCTGTAAGACTCCTCCCCAACTCTACCTTCTTCTTTAGCCAGAGCAGAAATCGTCATCAACAACACCAACAATAATACTAACTCACAGAGGTTTCTTGGAACGCCAACGCCGACTGCGGCCAGTCTGAGTCTCACAGAACATGGAAGAACCTTTACTAGGCTTTGATTCTGCACAACCTCTTTAATGCTCCCCGGGCTGATGGCCCAAACATCAAGCTCAGCACGTCCACTTTGCCAAAACATGGGAAACAGCCTTAACATCTGTGCTGACCTGGAACCTGGACGGAAAATAGTTTCTTAGCCTCGTGTGACATTCACAAACCTGGCTGTAGAGGAACGTTCGAGCACTGTAGAACATACAGCTCTTTGTCTGTCTTTCCTTTCCAGTACCAGAAGCAGGGCAAGGATGTGGAGAAAGTGAAACAGAGGCTGGCTGAGATCGCCAACTATGTGGACAAGGTAAACCTGGCTAATATGCTAACATATGTTTAACAGTAGCATTTAACATTAATGCTAATGTAGTTTTCTGTATTTCTAGCACACACTATCAAAAAGTCTTCATTTAGGGAGAACATTGACTTGTGGAGGCCCTTTAAACATTAGCCCTACAGGATGCTGATAGTGGAGACCTCTCTGAAGTATCCGATGATACAGCATTCATCATACAGAGAGACCTGTAGCCAAAACAGTCTGGCAATTGCATATGTCCATATGACAAATTCAGACACGTCATATAAACATAAACACATAAACATGTGTTTAGTTATATTGTCTATATTTCTCAAAATTGCGCAATTGTCCAGATTTTAACATGCACTAAATGGACAAAAGTATTGGGACACACCTCATAATCATTAAAATGAAGTGTTTCATGCAGTCCTATTGCGACAGGTGCATAAAATCAAGCCCCCTAGTCATGCAGTCTGCCTTTTTTACACACATCAGTGAAAGAACGGGAGGTTCTGAAGAGCTCACTGAACTCCAGCGTGGTTCTGTATGTAATAGGAGACACCGCTGCACCAACAACAACAAGTCAGCTGGTGAAATTTAGACCTTCCCTCCTAGATCTTCCTCCATCAGCTGTGAGTGGTGTTATTATTGAACAGTGGAAGAGTTTAGGAGGAACAGCTCACAGAGAGCAGCTCAGTGTCCACCAAATTGTCAGACCACGTAAGGTTACAGAGCGGGGTCAGGGCAGAGTGCTGAGCTCAGAGCAGAGCTCCAGACCTGCTGCTGCTGGTAGAGCTTAAAGCAAAGGAGGACCAGCTCTATATTAATAATGCCTATGGGTTTAGAATGGGACGTCATAAAAGCTTATAAAAGTGCGTCCCAATACTTTTAAAATTTTACGTGAATGTAGAGTTCCTATATTATGACTTTCTGATTGTGCTATCTCTACCACCATTGGTCCACCATCAAGCTAAGATGCTGTGTGGAGGAAGATAGAAGGCAGCTGTTCCTCCAGCACATTAAGCTGTGTGCTTCGAGAACTGCAGAACATGATGTAATGCATCTGCTAATAGCTTGCTCTGTTTGTGCTTCAGTTCTACAGGGCACTTAACATCCGCGTGGCTCTGGTGGGCTTAGAGGTGTGGAGTGACTCCGACAAATGTCCCGTCACCCAGGACCCTTTCACCACACTTCATGAGTTCCTGGACTGGAGGAAACTTAAGCTGTTACCTCAGAGACCTCACGACAATGCCCAGCTCATCAGGTTAGGAGCCGGGGGCTTAATCAGCTTAATCAACTTTTAGGTGTAGTCTATTAAAAATAACAATGCTTACACATAGCCTGTGTGCATTTTTATAAGGAAAGTGATGCGAAATAACTGATATTCATCCAGAATGTTGATTAGGAATTAAGAGGTTAGGAATATCGGGGATGTTATTAAGAACTGTGCTCTACAAGGCAATGAGATTATAATGAGTTTGGATAAAAAACACAGAATTATCATAACCCTGTTTTGCACACACTGGATTCCGGAGAGACCTGCTGGAGAGACCTGCTGGAATAGGGAACGCACTGAACTGTGAAGTGCTGCAGGTCAGGACACTGGACTGAAGCAAAAGAGCATAGGCTTGTAGATTGATTTGCATTTAAGGTCCAGATGGTTGACCCTGGGACTGTACTGTGCATAAGCATGTGCATTTTCTCAGTTTCTATAATCAGATCTCTCTCTCTCTCTCTCTCTTTCTCTCTCTACAGTGGTGTGTATTTCCAGGGGACTACCATCGGCATGGCTCCCATTATGAGCATGTGCACTGCTGAGCAGTCAGGAGGCATCGTCATGGTAAGGGGAACGTCAGTCATGCATTATTTTGCTCACTGTCTTCAAACCCAGACTGAAGACCCTAGTGACCTTAGTAAATCTGTTGCTATGTGTAAACCATGCGTCTGATCAAAAACCTTTACACATGCCTGAATCACACCCAGCAATCAGACCCAGCAATCTGGATGAGAAGTGGTGCCAATGATCCAGTAGTATAGTTTCTCATTGTTCTGCAATAAGCAGCTATAATAATTCCAGTAAAGACCCCGATATTCTCCTGATCCCAACCCTGTTCTGCCTGCTGAAGACATTATATCACAGTCATCCAGAGATACTCCCATAAATCACCTCAATGTATCGATTACCCGAGACACGGCAGTTCCTCTCTAATGAGGCAGAGCAAACGAACGTTCGGCACGGGAAACATCATATCCACCCCAGAGGCTGGGAGCACTGGGTGAGCTCGGCTCTGGGAGTGATTAGTGATGAGGTTACAGCTGTGGAATGGAGCCCTGCCCCGGCTCTGATTCCAGCTCTTTATTAAGTCATTAGACGCCGTCAGCTCTAGATTGGGATTGCCAGTCCTGGAATGGCGAGGAACCCCCTCTCTCCCTCTCGGTCTGGTTACCCAGTGTTCACCCAGAGTGCCCCAGCTAATTAGGGTGGGCTTGTGCAGGGTGCAGATGCTAAAGCTATGGAAGGGTGATTAAAGATGCATGCAGGGCGTCCGGACGCTGAGCGATGGCTCGGCCGGCCTCTTCCATTACAGATCAGCGTGGCTCGACACCGCCATCCGTCTCGACCCCGTTCTGCTGGCTGCAAGGGACCAGAGTGCTCTCAGGGGCCCAGAGGGAGCCCTGCTGGACTGAATATACATACAGACCCAATGAGTGATGCCTCCATGCTGCTTCTGGTGACCAACATGTGATATTTTAGGGAAAATCTGCTTCTTCAGCAGAGCGGAGGGATATCAGATGTTTACATACACCCTGTGTTTTATGCATTGATGCAATCTGGGGAAGTCGGCTATCATCCGTCCATGTTTCAGCTATCCGCTAACTCTCTAGATTCCACATATTTGAATAGCATCACTGCTGAGATAAGCACTTTCACAAAGCATCTCACAGAGCATCACATGTTCTCTGTACACGTTTCCTCCCAGTGAGGGAACAGAGGCTGGTGGAGAGTATTAGTTGTGTGTATTAGGTGTTGGGTAAGAAGATGATGGTTGATTGAATGAGAGAATGTTCCTGGGAGGGGAAACTCTTTCAAATGATTGTCCTTGGTAATCACAGACACAGCAGACAGAGATTAGGTTGAAAAACGCTGGAGAAACCCTGACCTGCAAAAGATCCTGGGATAAGGAAGATCCGTCCTGTGTCCTGTGTTAATCTCATGGATAATTCCTCCTATCTCCTGCCTTATGCCTTAGTATCAAAGAGCTTTCTTAAGAGAACGTACCTAAAACTGACAGCTGGTCAAACATCTGCTCCTTCAAACTCACCAAGTCTCCTCACTAAGGATCCTCCCTCTTCTTTTAGTTCCCTTTCATTTCTCTTCCCTTTTCCTTTACTGTCCTTTCCATTATGTTCCTGTTAACTCCTTTCTCTCTTCTCATTTCCTTTCCTTTATTCGGTCTCTTTCTTTTCCTTTCCCTTTGCTTTGCTTTTCCTTTTTCTTTACTTTTCCTTTACTTTTCTTTTCCCTTTCCTTTGCTTTTCCTTTTTCTTTACTTTTCCTTTACTTTTCTTTTTCCTTTCCTTACTTTTTTTTGCTTTGCTTTGCTTTTCCTTTCCTTTTCATTTACTTTGCTTTTCCTTTCCTTTGCTTTGCTTTTCCTTTTCCTTTACTTTTCTTTTCCCTTTCCTTTGCTTTTCCTTTTTTTGCTTTGCTTTGCTTTTCCTTTTTCTTTACTTTTCCTTTCCTTTTCTTTTTCTTTTCCCTTTCCTTTCCTTTGCTTTTCCTTTTTTTGCTTTCCTTTTCCTTTCCTTTTTTCCCTTTTCTTTCCTTTTTCCCTTTCCCTTTCTTTACCTTTCCTTTTCCTTTACCTTTCATTTTCTTTTCCTTTTCCTTTAATTTTCCTTTGCTTTCCTTTCCTTTGCTGTCATTTCTTTTCCTTTTCCTTTTCTTTTCCTTTTCCTTTTCCTTTTCATTTCCTATTTCCATTTCCCTACTATACCATTCCCACACTATACCATTTTCTTTGTGTTCCCTTTCCATTCTTTGTCTTGCTTTACATTTCCTTGTCCTGCCATCCTTTTCCTTTCCGTTCTCTCTTCTTCTTTCTTTGTTGTTCCTTTCTTTCCTTTCCTTTTCCTCTCTTTCGCTCTAATTCTGCTTTAGAGGAGTATCTTGATAAATGATATCATTTTACTGAATCTCTGCTCTGTGGAGGCTCTAAGTTTACACAGGTGGAAAACAGTTGTTCTAATGAGGATTAGAGAGAGTCGTTAGTCAAGAGAGCATTATTCACATTGCGAGTCTGAGTAAGTGCTGTGAGTGAGGATTCTGCAGAAAACCACAGCAAGAGCTGAGTGTAACGCTGGCATGTCTGTGAGGAAGGGTGGCATAAAAGAAGCCATTACTCCCAAATTTCACATGAAAGCACATTAGGATTTGCCAGAAAGCATGATATTGACCCACATGCGACGTGGGAAAAGAGTTTGTGGTCAGATGACGTAACAAATGAGATCTTGAGGCAGATGGAGGTCAAGTTCATTAGTGCCGGTCTGACAGTCAGCATAATGCACTGTGGGGGCCAGAGGACAGTCTGTCAGGGTCAGCAACGCCTAATCCATAATCGAAAAAACGGGCTGGAAGATCAGAACTTGAAATCACAGTAAATAACAGGGATTAGGAGAAAAAAACATAGACATAAACTCAGGAACTCAGAGACAGCTTGGAGGACTAGCAACAGTAATGCCTAAAAGACTTTGCAATTTATTGCTGCTTATTGTACAAACAGAACCACCAGAAAAACAGCCGAGCACAAGACAGGGCCAAAAAATCATTAAAAAAGAGCCAGGAACTGTCTCTACAGTGACGTATGGTGGTGGATGCTTCAGGCTGTGAGGCAGCCGGTCCTTTAAGCCTTATCAGATCAGATAATACAAATGATTATTGCAAATGATATACAGCAGAATAGCTGAGCAGCACTGGACTGGTGTAAGCATGTTCAGCCATGGCCCAGTCAGTGGCCACTGATCTCCAAAAAAGCATGATCTGATTACATGGGGAATCTAATCTGCCTGAAAGAATGGGGAAGCACGGTGACTAATTCTAGATGTGCAATATAAAATACTGCATATTTCATAATACTCGAAGTACTGAAGACTGAAGAAGAGGTTTGGGCACTCCTGGTCAACAGGTCAGTTACTGCACAGCAAATCTGCCTGTGTTAAACTTTAACACTGTTAGGCTTTAACACTCCCAGTGTTGATTTGCTGTGTGTGATCAGTTAAGTGAGTAGAAGATGAACTGACCTGTAAAAGCCATAAAGTTTAAAAATCGAACATATTTGTAAAATTTTAAGCACATTTTTTTAATTAATTAATTTATTTATTTATTATTTTTTGTAAAAAGGAAAAAAGGAAAGAAGCACTGTGCAAATATTTGGGCGCACCAAGAGATTTGAAGTCTTAAGCTGTTTTTATACATTTGAACTCCCGGAAAATGTCCAGGGAATGAGGTCCGGACAGTATCCACCCTTTCACACATGTAGCGCACAGCTGGAGATTTTCCGGGTCGGACTCATTCTCACTACAGGAAATGTTCGGCATGCTTAAGGGAAGGGGCGGCACCTGTGTAGCGCGTACAGAAGGCACAGCATGACCCACTGTGAATTCTCTGGAAAATGGAAAATGCTCTATTCTATTGGACTCTATTGAACTGAACTGTCTGCCTCTATTAATATCACCACTATTAACTATCTACACATGATTACTATATTATGATTATGATCAGAGCAGTTCAACAGTATCTTAGGTAACTTTTATCAATCATTAATAAATAGTTCTGATAAGAGGAGGACGGGTCGGGTCCCCCTTGTGAGTCTTGGTTCCTCCCAAAGTTTCTCCTTGCCACTGTTGCCGTTGGGGCTCGCTGGAGGTCTTGGATCCGTCATGTCTTACGTTATTTCTTTTTTGTCTCTGTCTTTTACTAATTACTAATTATGTAAAGCTGCTTTGTGACGACAACAGCTGTAAAAAACTATACAAATAAATGTGACTTGACTATTCTGACTTTATTTGGACTTTGTACTAGGGGGCTGGCAGGATAAAGTGCATCCGGGTAATGTATGAAAAAGTTCTGGTTTACCGTGCAAGCCATGAGCATCTCTAATCAGCTGCTTTACACTCTGAATATTTATTTGATTTTTTTTATTTTATTTATTATTATTATATTTTATAATCAAGTGATGCAGAGGAGAAGATAGCAGCGTGTTTTCAGGTAGCTGTTCCATCAGTTCGTGATGAAATTAAGACATGACAGTTACCAGGAAAAGTTGAGATGAAGTCGAGGTCTGGAAGACTAAGACATTTTCCTAAAGAGATCTGCTCCTAGAATTAAGCTAAAAAGGCTAATTTAATCCCTGCTTGACTGCAAAAGACTTTACTGCACTTGCTGCAGTGGACCTTCATGGAAGAGTCATCAGATTAGATAACCTTTGGAGGAGTGCAGGATTTCATGAAAAGAACACCTGTCCAACTGTTAGGTGATCCTAGCTTGGGTTTGTGTTGCAGCCTGTGGCATGAGAAACATTTTACTGGTAGAGAAAAGAATGGATTCAGTTAAACACCAGCGGATTTTGGAAGCAAACATCAGATGTTTGTAAGAAAGCATGGTTTCTTTAACAGGATAATGACCTGATATACACACCTCTCCTCATTCCTCTCCTACTTCACATTCATGCTCATTAAAAAGCAGTGCAGTGCAAATCTCACAGAATTAGAAGACTTTTATATTGAAGAATGGTAGGAATTCCCTCGAACAAGCCCTGAAAGACTCTTAGCTGCAATAAATAAAACATTATAAGCTACGTTACCTGTATTGACCATGGATGCCTCAACTTTTGCTTCGGGCCCTTTTCATTTTTGGCTATTTTATGAATGTAAAATCTTTAACTTCACGTCATTTGGAAATCAGGTCATTTTTAACTCGTGTAGCTATTCACAGTACAGAAATTCTGACCAGAGGTAACTCTCTCTCCATCTGTTCACACTCCTGTTTCCAGTCCATATGTGTGAAGGTCAGCTGTTTTAAAAATGAAATTGTCCTCATTTCCCTGAGCCACACATCTGCTGCGGACCAGCTGCCCGTGGCTAACGCTAGCATTAGTCTGCCTGGTGTCTAGCTAAGCCACATGTATATAAATCTACAGCAACTCATGTAAACAAATACGCACAGGGCTAGTAAACGGCTGAGCCACTTGCCGACTGCGGGTTCTCTTATATTGTGCAGCTCTGTTTAGTTTTGGCAACAGTGAGCAATTAGACAAACCTCACAATCTTGACTCGTGCATCTCTAAATGGGTTTGTGGGAAAGTAATTACATAGGCCGTTAGTGCCTCTGCTTCATCGATTAGTCCCCTCATGTGAAACAACACTTTGCTGCTTTCTTTGAAAGGAAAACAAATGCACATGTGGAGATATTGCTAAGAATGTAATCTTGGAGGGCAGCTGGAGTGTAATTGACCCCGACCCCTCCGCCAGTGCAAACACAGGAGAGGAATTGGATTTGCTTGTTTGGAAATGATGAAATTGATCACTCTTATGAAAGTGTGCCACTGCTGTTTATGGTGCCACGCTGGGGAGATGTTGATTTATCTGTGAGCGAGTGTGAATGCAATTACCAGTGGCTTTGTCTTTTGCTCTTTTGCTCTCTTAGGACCACTCTGACAACCCCCTTGGAGCTGCAGTAACTCTAGCCCACGAACTGGGACACAACTTTGGAATGAATCACGACACTCCAGAGCGGGGGTGTGGTTGCAGAGTGACAGCAGACAGAGGTGGCTGCATCATGACTCCGTCTACTGGGTAAGTCCCAGTATTTGCATCTGAACGTTTATCGCCAGTTGATCTCTCTGTACATTGATTGATTTGAAGAGGGGAGTACGTCTGATGC
Source organism: Salminus brasiliensis (assembly GCF_030463535.1). Taxonomy (NCBI): domain Eukaryota; kingdom Metazoa; phylum Chordata; class Actinopteri; order Characiformes; family Bryconidae; genus Salminus; species Salminus brasiliensis. The sequence goes on along the minus strand of NC_132899.1, from coordinate 4,702,596 downwards.
CAGCTTTTATCAAATCGGCAGGGGTTTTTTTTTGGGAAAAAATGACCAAACAGATTGATTTGGTTGCACTAAACTGCTGATTTTACAGCATTACTATCAGCAGTGCCAACGTCAAGCTCAGATTTGCAGACTAGCTCTAATTCACCGAATGAACGAGCCCATCCCGCAACAGTTATATCACCACCCACAGATATAATCATTCCCATGTTCCCCCCATAGCTCATCTTTACTCATTTTCCTCTTCTTTTTCTCGTTCTGTCGTTTAATGGGTCACTGGCGCCAGCAGCGATAATCCTATATGCACTATGCATACATTACTGTATGATTATAATTGATTTATTGTAATTGATTCATAATTAAATATATTTTATAATGATTATAATGATTTTTGAAATTTTGGTAATTTTTTTGTCCATTCTTTCTCTTACTGAATTATCTGCTCAAGAACGAGATGCATATTTTGGCTGTATCCACCAACCCAAATACATTGGAAGACTGATGATTGATGTTAATGACTATAGATCACTGAGAGTTCAACAATTTTGGTGCTTAATTACAATTGTTGACACTATCTGACTTAGCTTATCTTGTGTTAGCAAGCGAATAAACCGGGAAATCTGCTGTATACTCTTCTCATAGGCTGAGTTCAGAGGGTCAAAATAAAACATTCAGAGTTTGGCTTTCAACAACATGCAAAAAAGAACTGTTTTCACTCTACAAACGAACCCAACCATGGTTCCGTTTGATTTGGACCAAAACCATCTCTTTTGGTCTGACCAAACTGCGAACCGAATGCACTTTTCACACCTGCTACTTTGGTTCAAACCAAACAAGGTAGCAAGCATCCTAATACACAGCAAACGTCCAGGGTATAGGCATGTTATACATGACTTGATCTGCTGTGGGCCGTAATTTCACTAGAGCTCTCCTTCTCAACAAAGAAAGGGTAATTGCTCCAATCACAGTCTTTTCTTGGCTGAGGAGGAAAGCTCATTAGGGAAATCAGGTTCAAGGCTAGAGGATGTAATAATAATAATATAATATAATAATAATAATAGTCTTGATTATGTTTATATAGTAATCAAAGAAATCAATCAAAAGAGCATAAAAACAAGTAATAGAAATATTTGAAAGGCTTGATTATAAGGACCTGTTTTATATATATATATATATAAAAAGGTAGACAGAACATTCCTCCCATCAACCCAGAAACACACATGGTAGGTGAATCAACTATGCTTAACTGTCTAAGGGAATTTTATTTTTATATAATTGTGTATAATCTGTATATCTACTTAATTTGACTCTATACTCTAAACAATAACAATTAAGGTGCTACAAACAGTTGTTTAAGCCATGCCAAAGAAGAACCACTTTTGATTCCATAAAGAACCATATTGTATAAAAGTGTAAATGTGAAGAGGGCAACATTATGGTTGACCTGGTCACTCCATCCCTCTGTCTTCTTCTCCGCTTCTTACTGGTCAGCGTGCTACGTTCTCTAAATCAAGTGAAGTCCAATTAAATTACATTTAGTGGTGTAGCACTTTTTATAGCTGGCACTGTCACAAAGCAAGTTTACAGGAATCAGTAAGAGGACCGATCAACAAATCCTTAAAAAAAACCCAGTGAGCAAACCAAAGGCAACAGTGGCAAAGATAAACTCCCTCAGAGCTGGAGGAAGAACCTTTGGGAGGAACCAAGACTCTCAAGGGGGGACCCATCTATCCTCATCTGATCAGAACTATTAATAAATTATTGATAAAAGTCACCAAACCACCGCATAAGACTGTTCTACTGCTCAGGTGTGCTGATATCATCATAATATAATATTATAATAATCATAATATAATATAACTAATATAATCATTGTAGAGATGGTAAGAATAATGAGAGTAATTATGGTTAGTGTTGGTAATGGTGAAAGGTGCTTTCAGTCTTTTTTTTTCTTTTCACACACACACACACACACACACACACACACACACACACAAACATAAGCATGGTTCTTTATGATTAAAAAAAAATGGTTATTCTGTGGCATCACCATTAAAAACACCTTTTGTGGCACCTTATTTTTAAGAGAGTGGTTATTACAGAGAATAAGAGTGGGCCAATGATAGATCCCTGGAGTACACCACGAAGAATGTCATGTCTATCAGAGTTTATGTTCAACAAGACCATCAAATTGTCTTCTTTCACTTTGGGATGTGGCAAAGTCATTTAAAGCATTTCCAGATAGTAGCTCTCTTTCAATTCTGTGCGATTTTATAAACAAATCTGGACATTTGAGCAGATATTAGGAAGAAAGTCATAAAATGCTTTGGGTTTTTAGAAATTTATAAAATACTTTTTCGAAGATTTACAATTTATAACAATTATTGTGGGTGTTATTATCATGGGTGTTTAGTTACCCATTCTTTTTTGTTTAGTTTTTTAACTAACTTTTAGCTTTTTTGTTTAGCCAAAAGTGGCCTGAATGCTTATTAACAGCAGTTCTGCAAAGTTGGTAGGAAGGAAGGTGTATAATTTGTTGGGCGACAAAAAGAAAGCTAGAGTATCAGTTGGAGACTTTGTCTCTTTGTAATTAAAGCTGTCAGGCTCATCAATCAATGTGTCATTCCACGGCCTCCTGATTGTCTCTATCTGAGCTGCTTTAGCTTTGAGTCAACACCCAGCGCTGGCAATTATGTTGCCTGTTTTTCAGTTATTGTTTGGATTCTGGCTGTTAGCGCTCAGCTAGCTCTCAAGGCTACGTCACCAATCCCTGCCTCATTACACTCTAATGAGCTCCATTTGCTCAGCTGAGCCCGACCACAAGCCCAGCCTTAAGCCAGGGTCTCATTATCCTGGCTCCAATTGACCCACACCCCAGATTAAAGCTAAGTCCCTCCATCAGCATTGATAGCTATCATATGTCAACATTTGGACAAATGTAATGTGTTGCTAATCTGTTGTCTGCCATGCCTTGTGGTGTGCTGAGAGACGATGTTAAACGTACAGAGGGCTAATTTACAGCTAAACTCTGACAGGCAGATGTGCAGTGGGCTGTACAGGCATGCTGGGAGGATATTCTGGGACAGGAGAAGCAGTGCTGCTGGTTAAGGCTGTAAATATGAATGAATCCTAAAGTGGTGAGGATGCGTTGGGGTAGACAATGGATGTTAAACATTTAGCGTAATTCTTTGCGGCAGGCAGTTAAATCATACATGTACACATAATGTTGCCATTAATTTTCCATCAGCTCCCAAAGGCTGCAAGCATCCTCATTTGTCTCAGCACTCTCATGTGTTGATCCTCAGATTGCTCTAAGTGCCTTTCACTAGTTCGCTTGCCTTTTTACTCTGAGATGCCTACAGGAAAGGTTCACCAGTTGTGGACACAAGAGGGTATATAAGGATAATCCTGGAGCTGTGTGAGTTTCTGGCATGTTAATGTAATGGAGGTGGAGGCTAGGTCATACCCATTACGGGACAAAGTAATGTCAGCATGTTGGATCTTTGTGGGGTGAAGCTTTATAATGAACTAATGAACCACACTGAAGCACCTCAAACATTAATGAGAAAATATGAATTATATATCTATCTCTATGTCTCGTAATGCTGCCATCATGTCCAGTTTAAATTTTAGTTAAAGAAAATGATGTATATTTTGGGAATGTAAACATTCAGACTTCCGTACCCTGCGGTCTGGGAGAGCGAGTCATTTGCAAGTTAGCTCTTGGACAAGTCATTAACACAAAGGTTCACTTACTTTTTCTAGCCTGCACTATGGATGTTTACTAATATGCTAAATAAGAGACATGAACAGCCCAACCTTTTTTTTGTTTGTTGTTACATTAGTTATATTGTGTCTATAATTGTAACTTGGATAATGATCAGACCACATTTTGTTAAAGCTTTATAATGAGCTAATGAACCACATTAATTATGCCTTTACTCTAATGTCTAAATGCTGCCATCATGTCTATTTTTCAATTCAGATTTAGAGAAAATGATGTATATGTTGAGAAGGCAAACACATACTTCAGACTTTAGTACCCTTCAATCTGGGAGAGGTAGAAATTTGCCAGTTAGCTTTCAGAGAAGTCATTAGCACAGAAGTTCACTTACTTTTTCTAGCCTGCACTATGGATGTTGACTTAATGTGGTGAACAAAAGACATGAACAGCCCAACCTTTTATTTGTTTGTTGTTACATTAGTTATATTGTGTCTATAATTGTTATTTGGATAATGATCAGACCACATTTTGTTAAAGCTTTATAATGAGCTAATAAACATCATTAATTATGCCTTTTAAATTTACTTTTTTTTTATTTACTCTACACTGCGGCCTGGGAGAAGCAGTCAGTTGCCAGTTAGCTCTTGGACAAGTCACTAGTATAGAAGTTCACTTACTTTTTCTAGCCTGCACTATGGATGTTGACTTAATGTGCTAAGTAAAATACAACTATCCAACTTTTTTAATACATTAGTTTCTATATTTTGTGTCTATACTTTTAACTTAGATAACGGTTAGACCACATTTTGTTTGGGGTGGGTGGGGTAAAGCTTTATAATGAGCTAATGAACCACATTAATTCTGCCTTTTTAATTAACTCTTATCTCTAAATGCTGCCATCATGTCTATTTTTAAATTAGACATTTGTATATTTTAAGAACGCAAACATGTACTTCAGACTTTAGTACCCTCTTATAATCTCTCTGATTAAGCAAAGGCTCTTACATGTAAAATAAGCTGTTACTGATTTGAATCTAATTCTAAATGTATGCCCATACTTGATAGTTCATAAACTGTTGGACTCAGAGGCTGAGCCACCAAAGATGGCAGTCGCCCCGGGGTACCAAAAATAGATAAATCTACAAAATATTTTGTAAAACACAATAAAATGTAATAAAACATCTAACAGACTATAGCAGTCTTGGATTATAGATTGTAGACAGTTTATCTAACAGTGGGTTGGTCGACTCTCTTTAGCAATGCTTTTGGAACCTTTTCCAGCTTCATGCATCTCTGTAACGCAATCGAGGGAAGGTTCACACTAACCAGTCTTTCTTGAGAAGCACAGATTTATTAGATTTATTATCTCCTTTATTTAAAGAAAAAAACACCAAGGAAATAAATAAAACAATACTCCTAATCTCATCTTCTTAATTTAAACACTTTGCCATTATGCAAGTTAGCTCTTGGAGAAGTCATTGACTCGGAGCTTCACTTACTTTTTCTAGCCTGCACTTTGGATATTTACTCAATGTGTTTAATAAAAGACATGATCGCTCTGTCTGTTTGTGTGTATCCTTGCCATTTAGACTGTGTTTAACTATAATTGTGATTTAGATTAAGTATCAGGCCACATTTTGTTGGAGGGGGGGGGCTTTATAATGAACTAATGAACCACAGTGAATCACATTAACCACTGTTGAGAAAAGATTCATTATAGTTTTAATTCTGCCCTCAATTCATCACTCTGATTAAGCAAATGCTTCTTACATCTAAAATAAGCTGTTCATGATTAAATGTGCTCTAAATATATGCCCACCCTTGATAACACTTCTAATTAAATCTTCTTAACTGAAGCACAGCTGCCATTTAGATCTTGGAGAAGTCATTAACAAAGTCACTTACTTTTTCTAGCCTGCACTTTGGATATTTAATCAGTGTGCTCAATGTGCGTTTGTGTGTCAGTAGTTTAGTTTTACTGTATTTGACTATAATTATGACTTGGGCAACAATCAGACCACAGAGCTTCATAATGAAGTAATTACCTAAAGATTGCAATGATGACATCACATCTGTTTTTAAATTCAGATTTAGAGAAAATTATGTATATTTTGAGGACACCAACACGTCCTTCACTTCGTCTTAGTACCCTCTTCTGATCATCACTCTGATTAAGCAAATGCTTCTTACACCTAAAATAATGTTATTGATTAAATGTGCTCTAAATATATGCCCACCCTTGATAACACTTCTAATTAAATCTTCTTAACTAAAGCACAGCTGCCATTTAGATCTTGGAGAAGTAATTAACAAAGTCACTTACTTTTTCTAGCCTGCACTTTCGATATTTAATCAGTGTGCTCAATGTGCGTTTGTGTGTCAGTAGTTTAGTGTTACTGTATTTGACTATAATTATGACTTGGACAACAATCAGACCACAGAGCTTCATAATGAACTCATTACCCAAAGATTGCAAAGATTCATTATAGTTTTAATAGATTTGGAGAAAATGATGTATATTTTGAGGACGCCAACATGTCCTTTACTTCATCTTATCACTCTACACTAAGCAAATGCTTCTCACATCTAAAATAAGCTGTTCATGATTGAGTGGAAGGCACATGCCTTCAGCCTCCTAAGAGCCGGTGGCCCTGTTCTGTGTGATGGAGGGTTTTGCCTCAGGAGGTTTCCACCATGTGCTCTGAAGACACTGACAAGCAGACACGGTACAGTGACTGGATACTTCCTGCTGAGTTTGGCTTGGCCTGTGGCCATGAAAAATAAAACCCACAGCAACTCCAGGCTCGATTAGGATGTTGCAAGGCTAGTCTGCACCACGTCGGGAGATGGAGGTCAGACAGAAGAAAGGGAGATACAGCTTTACATTGTCTCCCTCGGCAGGTCAGGGAGGCAGAGGTGGAGCTGTCCATGCTCTGTCCATTCATATTTAAAGCAGGGGGAGCTGTCAGCGGGACCAGATGAATACTTTACAAGCCTTAAGCTTCCTGCACTGTGCTGTGTGGTGTAGCACAAGCCTGCCACTTAACTCTAAGCGAGAAAATGACAGGACTCAAGAGGCCGAGTTTAAAATGTATCTGAGAGTCCGTGTTCTGATCTGTGATCCCTGGCAGCAGCTAGGAGATAGTGCAGCTGCTATTGTACGGCATACACTTCAGAACCGATGGAACTATCAGTCCATCAAGGATAATTTTACATTAGCTACGTTAGCTGCCATTGCCCTGTCAGCAGCCTGTTCCCATCAAGCTGACTTTCAGTGATGAAGACGCCTAAATTGCCTGGCATCTGGCTGAGTTATAAGGGGAGAAGGAGGGTGGCAGTCATACCCCCCTAGGGAGGACAAGGCCAGTCATGCTCTCTAACGCCCCTTTTAGACATACATGGTAACCCACCACTTTTCCATACATTGCTTGGACGTCTGACTTGATCCTTGACCTTGACCTTGAGCAGGTCACTTTACGTTACGTTAGTTACGTAGTCGGTAGCCTCGTTCCCCATCTTCGATGTGCTGTAAACAGTACCGTCTTGCCTCCAGCACGCTCAACACTGGCGCCGCCCCTAGCCGTAACCACGCAGAACATTACCTGTGGTGAAAATGCGTCTACACGTGTGGATCTGATGCAGACCTGATACTCCAGACATTTTCCGAAGTGAATGTCTACTGAAGGCAGGCAGCATGACCCCGGGTTCAAACTAGCGGTCATAGTGGTATAGTGGCAGCGCCTTAGTCTGCTGGAACTCTCAGAGCCCCCGATTTGGTCCTGTTGGCTAAAGGTGATGATGTTTATTATCTGTAGGACAGGAGGACAGGTTCCACTTAGGAGTTCCCCTCGATTCCTCTGAAGGTTTCTTGCTCTTGCCTTGCCAGAGTCATCAGTGACTTGTTTACAGATAGCTTGAACTCCTGGTTTCCTCTGAAGCTGCTTTGTAAAAAACACCTGTTGAGAAAATCGCTGTACAGATCAGTTTGGATTCAATTACTTGATTGAATGCGTCTAAAATACAATTTATTAAAATTGACCTTTTTTAAATGGATTAAAATCAACCTTTTTTTAAATTATTAAAATTGACCTTTTTGAGAAACAGAGCCTGATTGACAGTTATTTATGGACGTTTTACCACATATTGTTTTCACATAATTTTTTAATTAACCTTTATGTACGTTCCTTTATTTTCCAACACAAAACTTACAAATAAAATTATTTTCAACATTTATTTTCCAAGAAAAAAAGTTTACATTTCATGGAGACCTTGAAAGTACTCCTTATTGATTCCAAAGGCCAGGAGAGTTCTTTTTTTTTTTCTCTTGCCATTGGAAGTATTCAACCAATTTGGTGCCACTACTGCCACTATTAATCACTGCTCTACTTTCCATCTGTTGATTGGTTGAAGCTTTTTTTACTTTAGTATGTTTAAATAAAGATCATACCATGCTTTAAGCATCACCAACACATTAGAGAGCTGTATGGTGTGGTGTGGCATAGTACGGTCTTGACGGGTAGTCACGGCAAATGAAGGGTGGAAATGATGAATGTTTGGAGCAGTGCCGTAGAGGATGTACTTTTGGCCTCTTTAAAGAAACTCTATGTAGTATTTTAACCTTAAAACACTGTGCTATGGAGCTCTCTCCAGAACTGCTGTGTAACCCATAGAGTCATATTAGTGTAAAATCCTGTAGTATTACTCTACCACCTCAGCCCACATGCTTCTCTACCTTCAGATCAAGCTTCTGGAGCTCTCAGCTTGTCCAGAAAGGCACGTGTACAGCTGTCCATCAGCGTGATTTTGTATTTACTGCAGTGGAGTAAACATGAATTACACTCTCCAACTGTAGGGGGAGCCCAGAAGCAAGAAAATACTAATTCTTGCCTTAACGAAGCAAGAAGGTTATTTAAAGAGCTGTTTTAGTGAGTGAGAGAGATGGATGTGAAGAACCTTTTTAAAGTTGAAAGCACCTCCATGTTATTTAAAGGTTCTAGCTATAGCAGACGGCACATCCCAGCAAGGAAACAAGGAAGTCGCCATGCTTTTAAGAGCATGCTTGTGTTTGCAGTGCTGGTGACTGGCTACTAATCGGTCAGTGTGTGTGCAGCCTTCAAGGATATAAATAAAGTGTGTGTGTGGACTGTTTGGGATCTTGGTCGTGTTTTGGTTAATGACATGAATCAGTTTAGATTAGCTTAGCTGAGAATTTGTTAGGATCGGTCTGTGTGTTTCCATGCATGAACTTTCCCTGTTCAGTTAAACTTTCATATTCATATTCATGGAAGCCTGGTGGCAGTCTAACTCTCCTGAGTCCCTGCTGTGGGTGGCTGCAGGCTGTAGGTGTGTGTGTGTGTGTGTATGTGTGTTTTGATGGGCCTGGCTCAGCTGGAGCTCAATCAGAAAGGGTGCCTGAGGTTACTCCAGAACAGTCACTACAGGGTAGCGACACAGACATGGGCAGCATGTGTGAGAAGTGTGTACAAGCTGCATATCAACACCGTCAGGGAGGCTGGAGGTAGGGGGTGCTGAGGGGGCCTAAAATTATCCTCTGAGCACAGGCAAGATCTACTCAGCTTTGGTTTGGGGTGGGATTTGTGGTTTTTACCATGTATTTTCATCATCTGCTGCAGCTGTTAAACCAGACTCAGTCACTTTACCCACCAACTGTTGGCCATTTTGGTGTCTGTAGCTAAATGTGTACACATGTGTACACCGGCTCTGACCCCTGACCTTTTTTAAGCATGAAAGACTTTATTTGAGAAGCAGTAAACACAGCCTCTCTAACTAATCAAAAGACTCTATTTTCAGCATCGTTAGATTACTGCTAATATGCTGGTAAGACAGGCAAATCAAAGCCCCCATATAATTGCCAGGAACCTGCACGATGGTGTAAGAAGTTAAGAGGGTGGTGCACCATTCCACTGTGCAGCATTGCTTGCACAAACTTAATCTGCATGGAAGAGGCATAAATAGGAAACTACGCCAGTAACCTCATCCCAAAACTTAATGTTTGAAGTTTGGGCATTTTACAGGGTCCGGACTTTAGAATAGAGGTTGTAGATGTAGAGGAGTCTGGGCAGGGGTTCAAAAATCAGCTGTTCTACTGTCTGCTAAATCAATGAAACACCTGTGAAACACCTGCCAACATGGCCAGGTCAGGCCATCCTAGCACGTCCAGCCGAACAGAGCAGAACCCGAAATGTCATCACGGGATCTACAGGTGGCGCTCTCCACAGTTGAGGTCAAAGTACAGCATCTGCCATCAGAAAGGGACCACTCTTATTTGATTTTCATGTTTTTGAGGTGTGCAAGTAGGAAACCCTTGCCAGAACACCTAGACCAGGACCAGGACATCTGGAACTGTGTGTGTACTTTGGACAGATGAGTCCAAGGCTGAATTATCTGGACACAGTAACAGAGGACATGTTTGGCGTAAACCACGCACAGCATTTGAGCACAAGATTCCAAATCAGCTGTGAAGCATGGAGGTGGAAATGTCCTGGAGACCTGGAGACCTGAAGAGCTCTCCAACATAGAATCCACTAGCAACTCTTTAGTGTATCTGAGAGCGCTTGAGGGACATATGAGACCATCCTCATATGTTCACACAGCTGAACGATTTCTGCATGGAGGAGTAGGAAAAACCTCCCCCAGTTGATGGTAGAGACGGGTCAAGTATTATATTACAGGAAACGTCTAACTGACGTCATTTCACCCTGGGTGATTGGGTGATAGCTATTAGGGCGTCTATAGGGCATCCTAACTTATATTTCTGTTAATTAAAATTATATAAATGATGATTGACGACATTTCTTTAGGTGTGAGAGTTTAATTAATTACCTCTAAATACCATCTCTTAGTGTTGATCACATGCAGATCAGATCTCCAGATGTGTAAATATGTTTAAAAAGACATTGCACAAAATCTAGATGACAGTTATGCACAAAAAGTCAGTTTGCTGTGTTTTTCATTGTACGTTAAAACATGGTTTGGATAGTTTTGAACTCCCGCCGTCTCTCTCGCGCTCTCACACACATAAATTACTGGCAAACTGTTTAATTTCCCTCTATCTATCTATCTCTCTCTCTCTCTATATATATATATATATATATATATATATATATATATATATATATATATATAATATATAAGCCTCTAGCCAGTGGGATAGGCTGTATGTGTGAGCGAGAGAAAGAGAGAGAGAGAGAGAGAGAGAGAGAGTGAGTCTTCACATCATAAATATCTCTTTATCTCTGTCTGTTTGCACAAGTCAGCAGCTTGCTGAAATCACACTACTGGCTCGAGTGCTGCAGTTTGATTGGTTAATCGATTAGTGCTTCAATCCAGACCGATGAAGAGAGCAGAGCAGAGGAGATGAGATCAGCCCAGATGAACTGATGGAGGCTTTGTTCATCCGCCTGAACTCCTCTCTCGTTCACTTCACACTTTCACTCCCCTCCTCGTGCATTTTAATGCTATGAGAATAATTCCTCAGACAATGAAATAAGCCCAGCGTTCCTTTAAGATCCAGGAAGACGAGCGTCCAGGCTTTTTACTGTCCTGCACCGAAGTGGTGGAACGAGCTTCCCCTGGGTGTCCGAACAGCAGAGTCCAACGCAAAGACCCAGCTCTTCTGAGAGGACTTGGGTGAAGAGAAGTGCGGAGTATCGTGGTCTTCATACTGACTTCTGTATTCAGTAGTGTCTAAGCTTAGAGGGATCTTTTTTAACCCCTTCCCAGACTCCTCTACATCTACAGCCTTCTTTTTGAGGGCAGAAGATTACTAAGTCCTGACTCTGTAAGGTGCCCAGACTTCAAACATTACGTTTTTTGATGAAGTTGCTGGCTACAAAAGGTTCTTTGAGTAATAAACAACAAGATCCACTTCTGATTCCATAAAGACCCATGGGTGCAATGTGTCCCAATACTTTTGTCCATTTAGTGTATTTATCTACTTTTTTTTTTTTATTGGTTCGAAGTGACTAAACTACACTTTTACTCGTTCTCCTCAGAAGAAGGTGCTACAGAAGGTTCTTTCAGCATTGCTGTAGATGAACCACTTTTGGTTTCGATAAGAACCATGTTTGAAATGTGTCCCAATACTTTTGTCCTTTCAGTGTCTATTTAGTGTTGCCGTGGAAGAACCACATTTGGTTCCATAGAGAACCATGTTTGAAGTGATTTTTGGTCTTTAAAAGGTTCTACACACTCGCTCTTCATATCTAGCACCTTCTGAGGAGAACGAGTAAAAGTGTAGTTTGGTCACTTTGAGACAATAAAAAAAAAAAAGGTACATAAAGTACACTAAATGGACAAAAGTATTGGGACACATTTCAACCGTGAGTCTTTATCAAAAGTGGATTTTCTAGGTTAAAAGGTTCTAAGAACCTTTTGTAAAAGTAAAAAGCGAAGTTTGGTAAAACATCACTTTAAATAGGTAAATAAAAGACACTAAAAGGACAAAAGTATTGGGACACATTTCAAACATGGTTCTTAATGAAACCAAAAGTGGTTCTTTTGCAGCATTGCTGAAAAAACCTTTTGTAGCACCTACTTCTAAGGGAAAAAAAATAAAGTACACTAAATGGACAAAAGTATTGGGACGCATTTCAACCGTGGGTCTTTATGGAATCAGAAGTGGATCTTCTAGGTTATCGCTCCAAGAACCTTTTGTAGCACCTTTATTTTTAGGAGTTTGAGGCAAGTGTCTGATGGTTTATGCATGAGCTTCCAGAATGTGCCAACTACATTAGTCTGATATGAGCCGCATAGAACGTACCTGATTACCTACATTTGGGTTAAGAAGGAAATTGTGTGTCTATATGTATAAATATATAAATATAGTGTGTATATCTTTTGCTCCTTCATCTGCTGGCCTCCTCATCACCTCCATCTCCTTTTACATCTTCTTCTTGTGCTTTTTTCTATTGTAACTTCAGTGAAATCAGTGCAAGTCTCTCTCTCTCTCTCTCTCTCGCTCTCTCTCTCTCTCTCCAGGTACCCATTCCCCACTGTGTTCAGTTCATGCAGTAAGAAGGACCTGCTGGTCAGTTTGGAGAAGGGGGTGGGCATGTGCCTCTTCAACATGCCTGAGGTTAAGGTGCTCTACGGGGGCCAGAAGTGTGGGAACGGATACGTGGAGGAAGGAGAGGAGTGTGACTGCGGAGATCTGGAGGTACTTCTGGGTGTGTGTGAATGTGGGTCTATAGACGCTGCTCTTTGATGTAAGGTGTGTGAAGGTGTGAAGATGTGGTCCAAGACTCACACACGCTCGGGAATATCTCATATACGCCACAGGCCCGACTCCTACACGCCGATCTGCTGCGGAGAGTAAATTGGACAGTGTGACAGAGTGATTGCACAGCTGAAGTAATTTTCCATTGGTTGCTAGGTCGTTGCTATGCTGTTCCAAGTAGTTTGTTCTATAATATCCCATGTGGTTTCTATGCAGTTGCTAGGTCATATGGTTTCATTTGTCTTAGCAGTTGCTACAATGTCCCAGGTGGTCGCTATGCAGTTGTTAGGTGGTTGCTTTGATTTTCCACTTGGTTGCCATGCTGCTGCTTAGCAGTTGTTATGCTGTGCCAGGTGCTAGGATATTGCTAGGCTGGTAGTAGGGTGCAGCTGGCCTTTTGCCATTTCATGTCTGGTGGTTGCTAGGCTATTCAGGTTGCTGGAATGTGGTTGCTATGGTATCTTAGGTGGTTGCAAGGGTGCTGCTAGTGTCCTAGAATGCTGTATTCTCAATTGCGACGCAGAAACCTTTGCCCTATACAGATTATATAGACATCATTTGAAAGAATTAAAGTCATCAACTCCGCTAAGCTTGATTGAAGAAGCCTTGGATGCACTATATGGCCAAATGTTTGTGGACACCCCTTCTAATAAACACCCACAAGGCCTGCCAGATGTTTTGGAGATGTGCAAAGTGGCCCAGATTCTTATGCTCACCCATTTTTTTCTGCTGTTGTCCTAAAGGGAGCTTTTCCTGAAGGCCTTCCAATGTTCAGAAACACCACAGGATGTGTGGGTATAGGGGAGGCATTTCTTTTCTGTGTGTGTGTGTGTGTGTGTGTGTGTGTGTGTGTGTGTGTGTGTGTGTGTGAGAGAGGCCTTTCACTCTGAACATTCACACTCCAGAATGAGTCATGAATCATTACAGTCTAATCATCCAAATCTCTGACAAGTGACATAAACAAGCACTTCAGACGGATGTTTTCCTTCTGACCACACCGGGAGATAAACCCGGAAAACTGGGTCTCTCACACAGACATGTGTGCAGCAGACGTGTGAGGAGCTTTGAAGCACTGCAAACACACACACACACACACACACACACAGCGGCCTCCACTAGGGCCTAAGTCCTGCAGCCATTAGATCTTTCTCAGTGTGTCAGTGTTTATTGATTGATTGATTTATTTTTTGCTGGTAACTCATAATGCAAGAGTGCTGTATATGTAAGTGTGGATGGGGGGGTCTGTGTGTGTGTGTATGTGTGTGTGTTGTGTAAGAACAGCGTAGATCTGCCAATTGGCACCATTAAGATAAGTTTGTTTTTTCTATTGCCATTAATATTTGGCGTGAGTCAACTGGAAGAGAGGGCTGTGCCTGTAGCACGCACACACACACACACAGACACACACACACACACAGACAAACACACAATAAGCATGGGTCATAAAAAGAGCACAGTACATCTCTGTAATATCTCCGGCCATAGACAAACGCAAAAACGGCCTTAAAACACTCATGTGAGTATGAAAGTCCAGCAGGGGGTGCTAAAACTTTGACACCAATTTCATCAAATAGCAGCATAACAGCCAAAGTAGACCTAAATACTGCACAGTGCTTTTTAAATAGCAGGTCTCCAACTTTTTCATCACACACAGACTCAAAATCTGGTAGAAAGACTGAAATTCGAGACTGAAACTATCCTTATCAAGCTTTTTTATCCCAATTTGTGGGAGGACGTTCTGTCACACTACGGGCCCCTCTGAGCAGGGCTGAACTGGGATAGTCTTCACTAGTCCTGTATATTATACTGATTTTAATGTATTTGTATAAGTGTAGTTTTCATTTTTTCAGATGTGGATTTTTGGTTAAAAGCAGTAAACCTGAACAACAGACTAGATTTAATATTATAACTAATAATAAAACTCTACTTCTCAGCCATATGGTTTGGTTGGTTTTTAAAACTTTCTCCAGATGTGCACAGAAGCAAAGTCAGAGAACAGATGGACCACAGTTCAACATGACAGATGTGGCTATTGATGGGTTAATGCTTTGCTCGTCCATTTTAATCTCTCTCTCCTTCTCTCCCTTTAAACTCCCCACCCACCACCCCATCCATCTGCCTCCATCACCCTCCATCTAGGAATGTATGAACCCCTGCTGTAATGCCAGTACCTGTACTCTGAAGGGGAATGCAGTGTGTGCTCATGGTCAATGTTGTGAAGACTGTCAGGTAAGACATATATTTATATGAATAACATTTATAATAAATGATTCCCCTCCATATGTCTTAGTATCTCTGCAACATCAGTGTGTTATATACAAGTTATATATATAGAAATTACATAATTAATTACATCATTATAGAAATATATGAGCAGTATACTGAATTGTACACAATATAATTAGGTATATTAAATATATAAGTATATTGTGAGCAATATATGTCATTATAAATGTATTAGAAAGAAAAAAACCCAAAAAAATAGATACATGCCCCCTGGTAGATTAACCATGAACTGCATGCCCCAGACAAATACATACAGATTTCTTAGCAGAAAGAGAAATGACATACATTTACATTTAAATTAATTCCTTATGTATCAAATATGATACAAAACAAAAGTCATATAAGCAAAGTGATCATGCTCTTTTTTTTTTAAGGTCAAATAAACACTCCAGTTTTAAAGGCTTAGAATTGGGATTTATTCAATGGTTCAGGCTGTAAAGGGTTAAAAGGCTTCTCCTAATTTAAGCCTCTACACATCGATTTGAAGTGTATTTAAGTTCTAACTCTGTGTGTGTTTGTGTGTGTGTTCAGTTAAAGCCTGCAGGAACGCCATGTCGAGAGTCCAGTAACTCGTGTGACCTGCCAGAGTTCTGCACAGGTTCTGACCCTCACTGTCCAGCCAACGTTTACCTGCATGACGGCCACGCCTGCCACAGCGTGGACGGCCACTGCTACAACGGCATTTGCCAAACGCATGAGCAACAGTGCATCACCCTCTGGGGGCAGGGTGAGTAACAGTGCCACCAACAGGCAAAAAGGGACATCAATTATAGCCCTGTATGAGGCCCTAACCCCAGATTATGTACAACCTCAGCTGATGATACTGGTGTTCAGCACAGTTTGGTGCTTTTCTTGCTCTTACCACAACAAGCACACCTGACAGTTCACTGCAGAGTTCAGTTCAATCATCATCAGCAGCAGCAGCAGCAGCTCACCTGATTGACCATCATTAAGCCCTGATTTACCACCAAACCAGGTGTTGATCTGAGGAGAACTCTAAATAATACTAGACTCCATGAGAGAGGAGAACTTTGGAGATGTTCTAATGATGAACACAGTGATTGAGAACCACCACCGCTATTATTATTATTATTATGATAAAATTATGATGGTGGATAAAAACTTTTGTACGCATATGATGATTTTTTTTCTGGCTTTATTTTCCTGACTTAAACAATATGCAGGTTCTCAGGAACATCTACTGTAATGTACAGTACCTTACAGCCCTATGAACATCTGTACAGTTATGCAAAGCTGCATTTATGGCTTAAAGTGGAGTTCTAGGCCACAGCAAGGGCTCTGTAAAGTCCTGCTTACAAGATGAGACCTTTACAGTGGTTCATAAGGACCACAGCTCTGGGCCTATGGCTAGTTGTTGCTTCCTTTGATAATCCTGAGTCTCCTACCAGTGGGACGTGGTAGGTATAGGTGCTATGGGGTCAGCTTTAATTTTGCCAGCATGCTTCATGACCCTGCTGTTATAAATGTCCTGAAGCGTTGGCAGAGTACATCCTGAAGACCCTCTCTGCTGTCCTGATTACGTGTTGGAGTTTAGCTTGTACTTGGTGGACGATCCAAACCAGATGGCTATGGATGATTTAAGGATGGATTTATGGATTGGTGTGTAGAACTGGATCATCAGGGCTTGTGGGAGGTTGAGTTTCCTTTCTCAGCTCCCTCCGGAAGAACATCCTCTGAGAGAACATGCATTTCAGAAGAGGTAGAGGACAATCCGAGGACAGTATTTCCTACTGCTACTGTTACTTTGAATAGCTGAGATTTGATAGTCCTCAGAGATGTTGGCTGTATGTAGGGCCTAAAGTTTGGTTTGTCATTCAGTGCCCTGGTTGACAGAGCAATTTATGGGTCAGTTGCAGCTCCACCAGCTCTGCAGCTCTGGCATCAAGGCTGTCTGAATCGTGGAAGGAGGAACATGCCTGAATCGCCTCCTCCCAATCTAATCGTCACCCACTAGCACCATGTCACTTCCCTTGAACTCTTCCATTAATCTCAGTACTAGCTCCACTTATCAGAGGTGGAGGGAAGGTGCTGGCCTTCTACCACAAAGCAGAAACCACCTGAACTCCAGCCCAAGGTTCTCCCAGAGGTCTCCACAGTTCTCCAACTGTCTCCTCCTACATTATCATATGCTGATTGCATGAATTGTCTGAACTTTGGAAATGTATTAGTGGTTGTTTTTCAGGGCAGAGTAGATCCTCCCCTGGAAATGAGCCCATTGTTTACCATTCAAAAGCTCATAAAGATTTCACATTGGCAACACCTGGATGATCTGTTGTAGATGTGATGTGGATGCTCACCTGACATTCAGCTTACATTCACCTAAATGTCTTTTAAATGCTACTGCTCAAGAACAGTCATGGCAGGCTTCACAATTCTGTTTTTAAGTACATATATAATGAAATTCACATTCACATTTTCTGTGGGTGAGGGCTGTGGTTACATTTACATTTAAACATTTAAGGCATTTAGCAGACGCTCTTCTCCAGAGCGACTTACAAAAGTGCTTTGCTATTTACCCAAAAATAACCTCAGCTAGTTTAAATAGACTAAAAATTCAAAGATACCTCTAAGTTTAGACTCTACTAAACACAAGTCAGTAAGGAGACCATAGTACTCTTCTCTTCGCCTGAGTGCTCTCAGAAGAGGAGGGTCTTCAGTCTGGGTTTGAGGACAGTGAGCGTTGGACTCTGCTGTTCGGACACCCAGGGGAAGCTCGTTCCACCACTTCGGTGCAGGACAGAGAAAAGTCTGGACGCTCGTCTTCCGTGGATCTTAAAGGATGGCGGGTCGAGCCGAGCCGTACTTGAAGCTGGAAGGGCTCTTGGTTAATTTCTTTTTAAAAAATTCTTATATTCATAGTTAGCTACATTAGCTTGCTACCCAACTTGAACAGGTGTTGAGTTGTGCCACCCATCGAAATGTCCTAACTAGCGACTGTGTGCATGCGCAAACCTACAATTTTGAATGTTTTCATGCATTTTTTTCATAGTTATCTTTTTCTCGTGTGCTTCATACAATCAGATCTTACCATTATTGTGTGTGTGTGTATGTGTCCTATAGGTGCAAAGCCAGCTCCAGGCATCTGTTTTGAAAGGGTGAACTCAGCAGGAGATCCATATGGGAATTGTGGAAAAGACTCCAAGGGCTCATTCGCAAAGTGTGAAGAACAGTGAGGCTAAGCTTTTTACTTTCTTCTTCTCCAGTTTAAAAAATAAAAAAAGGTCCCACTTATAGAAATTTTAATAAGTGTAATAAGTGGACATTACAGGACATGCAGATCAGGGTAACTACAGGTGATGTATTCACTGCTACAATAGGTTCTTTGGGTGATGCTACCACTTTTGATAATAAAAGAACACATTTTTGTAAGAGCTCTGCGAGTCTGAAGCACCTTGTGAAGTGAAGGTTCCCGAAGCCTTCAAACTCACAGATTTACAGTAATTTGAATGTGTAGTATTCGAAGAACCCTTTGTAGCGTATTTCTAATAGAGTATAATAGAGTGTAGAGCTTATTTAATATGCATATCAACTATGGATGCATCAATCCATCCTTTTCTGTTCTGATACAGATACTGATAAATGAGCTTTAAGTACTGGCCGATACCCGATACTGATACGATACCATTGTTAAATTAATAAATCTCATCATCTGAGAGAGACTTAAGGCATCAGGACTGACATAATCATTACTTTACTAACTTTGTAAAACAAACTATAAAAACAAAGATATAAATGAACCCAGTTTCTGTTTATTGGTCATTAAAATATTAAATTAATAACTGTGCTGGACCTCGGATCACAGTGCTGTCTGGGCTCAGGGCTCAGGACAAGTCTGTGAGACTAAAGAGGAGCTAGCAGCCCCTCCCTTCTCAGTTCTCCTTATATGGAAGATGAGCTGGATTCCTCGCTGATAGTTGATGACCGGTCGAGGGTCATCAAACTTGCTGTTTGCTATGATCTGTGTTTGATGTCTGTAGGTTACTCTGATCTTGGGTTATTAAGCCTAGAATACCAGCGGTGTGAGAATCAGGTTCCGTAAAAAATAATTATCCGATACCCGATCCAGCTAATTTTGTTCGTATCGGGGCAGAAATCCAATCCCAGTATTGGATCGCTGCATCCCTGATATCAACTTTACTCTTACATAATAATTTACATAATTACAGAAGTGGATCCAAATATTTGTAATCGAAAAATCTGCAATTCAACCCTGCCCTGTTCAAAAAAACATTAGGGGGTTGAAGGTGCTAAAAAGGCTGATGCTTTTCTGTATTTATTTTTCTATCTTCACTATTGTACAAAATGGTGTTTTTACATACCATAATTCTGTACTTGGCACTTTGCCAAATATTTTCTTGAAACATGTATTAACTGAGATTTTCAGTATTTCAGTATTTTCAGTTATTCCGAATCGTGCGGTTAAAGAGACTTGCTGATGATGAAACCACTTGCTCCAAATGATGTCCGAAATGTCAGGGGAGACAAATGACAGTGACAGGGTTGTGTAAGGGACTGGGCATAGCTGCATTTCTGGCACTAGACCAGAGAGACCAGGGGTGTGTAAAGTTCTACTTGAGGGCCTCTGCTCTGGGCCCATGTCTAGTTGTCTAGTTGTCTAGTTGTGCTACCTTTGATAATCCTGAGTCTTCTACTAGAGGGAAGTGCTAGAAGGAGGTGCTGTAGGTTCAGCTGTAATTTTGCCAGCATCCTTTTTTTTTGTTTTTTTTGCATAACAGTGACAATAATCCACCTTTACCTGAAAATATAATAATTAGCTTTGATATTAGGAGTATTGGTCTAATAACACAGTTATTAGAGCCTGGCGAAATGAAATCGGACTGAAAAGTAAACCTTTCTAACTTCTGCAAAAAAAATAGTCCCACATAATTTGTGCCCGTGTGCTTCAGTGGGGACCTGCAGGTACCTGCCATGCTGCGCCAAAAAACAGGCCGAGATCTAAAAAGGGAGCACTGGAAGTGCCACTGTAATTTCCATAAACAGGTAGCACTTGTTAAAGATTTAGCTTTAATTGGGCTGCGACTGGCAGGTGCTTCAAATGCCCCAGTGATCGTCCACTGATTGATGTAATTGCTGTAATTACTGAAGTGGACATGGAGAGGGAGAGCGAGCATGAGAGAGTAAGAGAAGGAAAAAAAAGAGTTGATTAGTTATACACAAAACAAAACCATAGCTCGATTTACTCTCACTCCCGCTCTCTCCCGCTCTCTCTCTCTCTCTCTGTCAGGAGAGCGTGAGAAACTCTTCTCCGGGCAGTAATTGGGCTGCAGTGGCCAGTGTGTCTCGTTATTTTGCTTAGTTCTTGGCTCCAGAGGAAGAAACAGTGTGTGATCACTCATCAGGACACTCTACCGATTAGACCTGCTGATTACTCTGCGTCTTATGTCTCCTAAATTATTTGCATATAGAAATAGAGATTAGCATTGGTGTCAAATATCAAAATATTGGTGAATCACATTAAAGGCAGTTCAGTTCAATCAAGCACACATATCTGCCGAATTTGCATTTACTGAGTGTTTTGAGAGATGCCCTTACAGACGTTTTGGGATTCAGGAATAAAGTATTTAAAGGGATTAAACCAGTAAGATTATATATATTAAAAACTCCTCTATAATATTTTCTCATTTCTTAATTGGAAATTGCCCCACTGCAAACGGAGCTCCCTTCTCAGATGACGTAAATGTGCCTGTATTGGGTATTTAAGCTGTTGTTTGATGTATAAATACTAAGTATGTGGCTTTAATTGGGATGAGAAATGATCAGGTGCCGTTTCCAAGTCTGTTTACCACCCTGTTATTTTACCTCAGAATGAAACAAAAAAAGATAAGCTCTGCTTTGATTGGCTGGGTTTCAGACTTCCACACAGTACTGTACCCCATGTTGACGTAGTAAGGAGTTAGCAAGCTGAAGAGAGTGGGTAGCTGCTGGCCTTAATGGATAATGGCTCCCACCCACTCTACAATACGGTGATGAGACCCATTCCACCGAAATGCACCACAGAGCGCCACAGGAGGGTCGTTCCTACCCACTATAGCTCCTCCCTCAGTGTGTGACACTATGGTTCATTTGTTCAATACTCAAATTATAATGTTTACATGTGCAATAATAATTATAGTACTGTCAGTCAATTTAATGTGTGCAATAATTATATTTATTATCACAGGTATTACCACTATGCCACTGTCCAATATTCATATAATTTATATACATGCACATATTTCTTTTTTTCTCTTTGTTCTTAATTTTTTTTTTTTTTATGTGTTTAGTTTTATTTTATAACTGCATTTCTGTTTCTGATTCTTCCTTCTCTGGTCCGCCTAGCATTAGTTAGTTTTTAGCCTTTTTGACGACATGATCCCCCTGTTCGGCCACTCTCCCTGCTCTGGTCAGCCTAATGTTAACTTTTAGCCTTTCCTCAGCCTCACTTTCATATTCAACCAAAATAGCAGTTGTGTTTAGCCAGGAAAGACTTTATCTAGTGGGTGGGGCTTATGTAAATATTGGGGTTGTAAATATCACAAGTCAGAACTGTGATGTAACAGTTTTGGGGTTTTGGAATTGGCCCGTTTTTTTTCTATGTACTGAACTCTCATCATTCAGCTGTACCAAGATAAACACAGTTTAACATTCTAATATAATAATAATTATTAGTATTATTGTTTTAGTTAAGTAAAGTAAATGAAATTAAAATGTATGTCATTGTATTTTTTGCAGAGATGCTAAATGTGGGAAGATCCAGTGTCAGGGCGGGGCTAATCGTCCAGTGATTGGCACTAATGCCGTTTCCATTGAGACCAATATCCCCCTGCAGGAGGGCGGGCGGATACTGTGCCGTGGAACCCATGTGTACCTGGGAGACGACATGCCTGACCCAGGACTGGTTCTGACTGGGACCAAGTGTGGAGAGGACATGGTGAGGACACACTGTGTGTTTTACCTGCTGTAAAAAGCTTGGGGACAAAAGAAGACCATATTCAGGCATGAAATAATATACATGGGGTCCTGGGGTAGATCTGTCTGTCTTCCAGATCGACCATGTCTGGGTTTTTTTCCTTCTTCTTCTCTAAAAAAATTACAGGCAGATTATCTACAGTTTTTCTCTGAACTCTGAACCTGGTTCTCTGATCTAGTTCTGGTTTTCCAGGCTAATGTTGCCTCTATTCTCCATATCGGGTACATATTAAACACCAACCAGTTTACCAACCACCCCAATTTATCTAAGCCAAATAACCCACCCACTCATTAAGGCTCCCTCCATCACTTGCAATGCTCCTGAGACTAGGAGGGTGAGGACAAGCACATGTCCTGTTTTTGACTAGGCAGTAGGGCTGGGCGATATGGTAAAAATATTATATCACAATATTTAAAGACAATTTCACAATTTCTACGAAATTTATCGCAATATTTTTGACTTTTATATATTTTTATATTTCAAATCTGCTCTTTAAACACTGATGAAATCCACGATGCACTCGCTTGAATCCTGATAAAAACATTATCACTATTTCTGTAAAATATCGTCATATTGCCCACCCCTACTAGGCAGCCGACGGGCTTGGAGGATCGCGCTGTTTCTCCATCTCTGATCAGCTTATAGACGCCCACGCTGGCCAGAATCAACCAGAAAGTGACGAGGACAGAGAGAGAGAGAGAGAGAGAGAGAGAGGAGGTTGCAGAGGTATCAGAGGTGGACTTGCTTGTGTTTTTCAGATCATTGTCCTGCTGCATAACCCAACTCAACGAGAGAGAGAGAGAGAGAGAGAGAGAGAGAGAGAACACTATCCACTCACCCAGATGGAGCATGGTTTATTGTGCTCTCTCTGGCTCCGGCTGGTCATGCTGTTTATAGCATAGTGTCAGGATCTTAGTCTGTCTCTACTCAGTAGAAGTCTCTAAATACAGCTGATAAGGGCTGCTGCTGAGGTTCTGGTAAAAGCTCTGGTAGACCTGAACGGTTGACGGGTTCCTGAGTGGCGCAGCTGTCTAAGTGTTCGACCTTCTATCAGGATATTGCAGATCCAGTCTCCAGTGATGCTCGGTGAGGTCCAGAGATCATAACTGGCCTACAGGATTAGTGTTTTCCTTCAAGCGTATTCGGCTTGCATTAGGAAAGAGGTTGGTGGATGCTTTTTATGCGGACATGCTAGCCTTCACCCTCCCAGCGCTGGTGGTGTCGTTTAACTACTGGGTTGGGGATTGAGAAGAACCCTTAACTCTTTGCCAGTCATGATTTAGAAACCATGAATTCCACTTTCTGCCGTGATTTGTGTTGTGTTTTCTTCCTACAAACTCGTAAAATGTTTGCATATGAGATTAATTTGACGAGTGGATGGAAAGATGACTGGGGTCTCAAGCCCAGTGCTCCTCAGGCCCTGCAGAACAGGACACTGGGGGCCCATAGGGTTTTAATGCTCCTAAAGAAGTTCCAGCTGGCGCAGGTTTATTGTTCAGCGTGTCTTCAGTATGAGCTTATGGTGTGAGTTACTGTAAAAGTCCAGCTCAGCCCATTAGTAATGCATTTGCAAGTGTGTGAATGATCAGATCCTGTGTCCTGAAGGTGTCCAGATAGTTTCAGTAATTGCTGGTGAGGGTGGGAGTGTATTGTCTGACCTTCAGGCTGTGTGTGTGAGTGTAATTCTTTTTAATAAGCATATATGACAGTGTCTGATTCTTTAATGAGGATGTGTGTATGACTTCATGTGTGTGTGTGTGTGTGTGCGCACATATGTGTGTGTGTGAAACGGAGTGAGATGTTAACAAGGGAAAGACTGGCCTCATCATCCATAACAGTCACAGGGAGCAGTGGAAAGTACCCTGACATCATTACTCAGACACACCGATCAGCCACAACATTAATACCACCTGCCCAATTCTGAGGAGGTTCCTCTTGAGCCTCACAACAGAACAGCTCTGACTTAAAGTCAGGACTTGACCTTGACCTGGCCACTCCAAAACCTCTGTTGTGTTTCTTTTATGAGCCAGAGGTATCAGAGATGGACTTGCATGTGTTTTTCAGATCATTGTCCTGCTGCATAACCCAATTCTGATTGAGCTTTAGAGTGCACCTTCTCCTTCTCCTTCAGTCTCGTTCAGTCAATTACAACAGAAGCAAAGCAGCCTCAGACAAGCACACTACCAGTTCCATGGTTGACTGTTTGTACGATGGTCTTATGGTGGAATGCAGTGTACCTATTACGCTAGATGTAACAGGAGCCACGTCTTCCGAAAGGTCTGATCTTTGACTCATCAGTCCACAGATATTATCTCAAATGTCCTGAGGGTGCTCTAGATGATGATATTTAATTTTTTATCATATTTGGTTTTGGGCAAATGCAAGATGAGTCATTTTGGGTCAGCGGTGGTTTGTGCCTTGCAGCTGCCCATGGTTGCCATTTTTGCCCAGTGTCTTTTTTTTATTGTGGAATAGTGTACAACTGGGTTCTGTTGTGGCCTCCTGAATGAGCCGTTGATGCGCTCTTTGTGAATCTTGGTAGGTCGGCCACTCCTGGGAAGGTCAATCACGGTTGTTCTCTGTTGTGTTGTTTTCTCTGTTTGTGGATAATGGCTCTCGCTGTGGTTCCCTGCAGTCCCAGAGCGACCTTCTGGCCTGCTTCACTTTACCAGACAGGTTCTGTTTAAGTGGTGTTTCGATTCAACGGGTCTGGCCGTGAGCATGCCTGGCTAGTGCCAAATGAAATTCAACCCAATTGTCAACTGAAATTGGTTGGCTGGTTGATTTTAGTAGCGAAGGTGGCAATCTTCAATCAACCTGTCCTTCAATCAACCTGAAGAAGGACAGCATGAAGAATTGCTTGGTTGACTGTAGCTCATAAGCAAATTCTAAAAATATGGTATAAAGTAAAAACAGGTTAACCCCTACCTTACCCCCTAACCCCTACCTTACTTTGAAGTGAGCAATACCTACTATTTAGTTTAGTAATTTATTTTATATCTATTTATTAGTATCAACTAATTATTCAATAATTTAAATTATTCAATATTTACAAATATTTTAGCACCTCCGAATAATTAAGGATCTACAGATAATTGGATGTCTGCTGTTCAATATGCACTAATTATTCTGTTTCTACTTATTTTTCATAAGGTTCTAATCATGCAGTACCTAATAATTAATATCTACTAATTATTCAGTAAGTAATAATTAGTCAGTATTTGTTTATTTTTAATTGTATTAATAGTATTAATCAGTCATTACCTACTAATTATGCAGTATTGAGTAATTTTTCAGCATCTACATATATTTCAAAAGGGTATGGGTGATGTACACTATATGGACAAAAGTATTGGGACATCTGCTCATTCATTCATTGTTTCTTCTGAAATCAACGATATTAAAAAGAGCTGATCCTGCTTTTGTTGAAGTAACTGTCTCTACTGTCCATATAAAAAAGGTTTTCTACTAGATTTTGGAGTAACATTGCTGTGAGGAGTTGATTGCATTCGGCAACAAGATTGTTAATGAGGTCAAGATGCTGGATGATCACCACCACCCAGCCTCATCATCCTCAACTCCTCAACTCATCCCAAAAGTACTGGATGGAGCTCCACCATCTATCATTCCAGACAACACAGTTCTTCCACTGCTCCACAGCTCAATGCTGCTGGGGGGCTTCATACCCCTGCTCTAGCCCACGCCTGGCATTGGGCAGCATGGTGTCAATAGGTTGACATTTATGTATCTGCTTCAGAGAGTCCTATTCTATTGGCAGTGCCTTTCTACAGGGACTAGGGAAGCTATTTTTTGGGTATCAGCGATGGGTACAACTTGAAGTGTCCGAATGCATTCATTAGAAGGGGTGTCCACAAACATTTGGACATATAACGTATGATTTGATTGAATGGAATGGTGATTTTTAGCTGTGTTGTGTGTGTCCTCCTCCCTTGTAAACCCTCTGCTCTGATTACTCAGCGTTTGGACATGAACATCTAGTGTCTCACTCCTAAATCTCATTATATTTGGGTGGAGTGGACTAGTGACAGATTTCTGACCGCATCTGTAATTCGGACATGGGGGAACGATCTGTGCAGACCGAGCGTCTTGTTGAGTTTAGGAGGGGAACCTCTGATGTGGTCACGCTTGAGTCTGCATTTGTTAGAAGTGAGTAGCAAGACGCTCACTTGGCCACTTACTCACACTCTCTCTCTCAGACATCCACTCAATCACATGCTCTCTCACTCAATCTGTCTCTTTAGGTGGATTTACCAGTCTCTCTCTCTCTCTCTCTCTCTCTATCGCTCTCTCTAGATGTGTCTGAACCGGCAGTGTCAGAACGTCAGTGTGTTCGGTGTCCACGAGTGCTCAGCCAAGTGCAGCGGACGTGGGGTGAGACGCCGTTCCTTTTCTTTTCCACTAACAAGCTAATTTCCCTCACTGACACGCAATCGTTTAGCACAAACTCCTAATCCAACTCCTGTCCAGCCACTGCCGGGAGCTGCTCAGTGAGCCCCCTGCACACCACGCCACACCTCACCCCACTCAGTCCTTCAACCTGAGGAAGGACGGCATGAACAATTGCTCGGTTCACTGTAGCTGAGCAAATTCTAAAAATAAGAATAAAGGTTAACCCCTAAAACCCCAACCTTATTTGGAAGTGAGCACTAGTAATTATTACGTATCTATTAATTATTAAATAACTAGTAATTATTCAGTATCTACTAATTATTCAAAAACTAGCAATTAATCCGTATCTACTAATTATTCAATATTTAATAATTATTTAGCACCTCCAAATTATTAAGGATCTTCCCATTATTGGATGTCTACTGTTTAATAAGCACCAATTATTCAGTTACTTATTTTCATAAGATTCTAATCATCCAGCACCTAATAATTGATTATCTGCTAATAACTACTAATTATTCAGTATTGAGTAATTATTCAGTATCTACATATATTTCAAAAGCTATGAATCGGTCAGTACCTACTTATTATTCAGTATCTACTAATTATTCAATAAGTAATTAGTATTTGTTTATTTCTCAAAAGTTACTAATCATTCACTACCTATTTATATTTAAAAAGATATAAAGCAGTACATACTTATTATTCAATAAGTAATAATTAGTGAGTATTTATTTCTTTTTTTAAAGGTATTAATTATTCAGTACCTACTAATTATTCAGGAAGTACTAATTATTTAGTCTTTTTTTTTTGTATTTTTTCACAAGGCACTAATCATTTAACACCGACTAATTATTCAGTATCTACTTATATTTCCAAAATAATTAATCAAGCAGTACCTACTTATTATTCAGTATGTACTTATTGTTCATACAGTATTTATCATCCAGTACCTAATAATTTATTATCTACTAATTATTCAATAAGTAATAATTGGTAAGTATTTATTTCTTTTTTTAATAGGTATTAATCAGTCATTACCTAATAATTATTCAGCATCTACTAATTATTCAACATTTACTTATCCATTAGTGCATACTAATTATTAAGTATCCATTACTATTCAATGAGAATTACTAAAATGTATTAATTACTAATTAATAAATACTGTTTAATAAGAATTATTTCATTAACATTCACTATCAAGAACAATATGTTCTTACTGATTATTCAGTATCTGCTTATTTTTTATAAGGTATTAATCATCCAGTACCTAATAATGATTTCGCATCTGCATATATTTCAAAAGGTATTCATTAGTCAATGCCTACTAATTATTCAGTTTCTACTGTGAATCAAAGATGTAACTTGTTTGATGTATGTAACAAAATACAGGGCCTTAAGTTGAAAGGGTTAATAAATAGTAAATAGAGCCCCAGTGACATCCCTAATTACATCTCAGTGATCCCTAATTACATCCCAGTGATCCCTAGTTACATGCCAATGACATCCCTAGTTACATCCCAATGACATCCCTAGTTACATCCCAATGACATCCCTATTTATATCCCTAGTTACATCCCTAGTTACATCCCTAGTGACATCCCTAGTGACATCCCTAGTGACATCCCAAGTTGCATCCCAAGTTGCATCCCAAGTTGCATCCCTAATTACACCCCAGTTACATCCCCAGTTACATCCCCAGTTACACCCTAGTTACATTCCCAGTGACATCCCCAATGACATCCCCAATGACATCCCCAATGACATCCCCAATGACATCCCCAGTGACATCCCCAGTGACATCCCCAGTGACATCCCCAGTGACAGCCCCAGTGACAGCCCCAGTGGCAGCGGGATGTGAAATAGTAAAGGCATTAGGGGTGAACGAGGCCGGCTGCATTATCAGTGTTCAGGCTGTTCAGAGGGGGTCAGAGCTAGACATTAGAAAATGCTCATCAAGGTTTTAGACTGTAGCAGATCTGGTCGTTTATTCACTTCTCTCTGTGCCCCCACCTCACTGTCTCTCTCTCTCTCTCTCTCTCTCTCTCTCACTATCTCTCTCTCTCCCTCTCTCTCACTATCTCTCTCTCTCCCTCTCTCTCACTATCTCTCTCTCTCTCCCTCTCTCTCACTATCTCTCTCTCTCCCTCTCTCTCACTATCTCTCTCTCTCTCTCTCTCTCTCTCTCTCTCTCTCTCTCCCTCTCTCTCACTATTTCTCTCTCTCTCCCTCTCTCTCACTATCTCTCTCTCTCCCTCTCTCTCTCACTATCTCTCTCTCTCTCCCTCTCTCCCTCTCTCTCACTATCTCTCTCTCTCTCCCTCTCTCTCTCTCTCACACTATCTCTCTCTCTCACTATCTCTCTCTCTCTCCCTCTCTCTCACTATTTCTCTCTCTCTCCCTCTCTCTCACTATTTCTCTCTCTCTCCCTCTCTCTCACTATCTCTCTCTCTCCCTCTCTCTCACTATCTCTCTCTCTCCCTCTCTCTCCCTCTCTCTCTCTCTCTCTGTCCCTCACCTTTATTCTTTATACCTCTTTCCCATTCCCTTCTCTTTTTAGCCCTCTTTCTTTTCCACCCCTCTCTCTCCCCTCTCCTTATACCCTCTCTCTGTCCTTCTGCCTCCATCTCTCCCCCTCTGTCTTTAAATCTCCATTCTTTACTCCCCTCTTACCCCTTTCTTTCTACCTCTCTCTGTTTTTCCTTCTACTCTTTTACCTCTCTCTACCTCTTATTCTACTGCTCACCCCTTCTCTCTTTAGCTTTCTCTCTATTTCTACCTCTCTCTCCCCAGTTCTCAATACCCCTCTCTCTCTCTTCCTTATGATGTCTTTCTTGTGATCTCTCTCTCTCTCTCTCTCTCTCTCTCTCTCTCTCTCTCTCTCTCTCCCTCTCCTTCCACTCTTTTACCTCTCTCTTCCTCTTATTCTACTGCTTACCCCTTCTCTCTCCCTCTCTCTTCCTCATGACCACTATATTCTTCTGACCTCTCTCTCTCTCTCTCTCTCTCCTTTTCTACTTCTGTCCCCAGTTCTCTATACCTCTCTCTCTCTCTCTCTCTCTGTTCTTTCTAACTCTCCCTCCCCCTCTCTCTTTTTCTACCTCCCTCTCTATTTCTCTCTCTCTTTTCACTCCCTCATTTTCTTTCTCTCTCTCTTCTTTACCTCCTTCCTTGTTTTTCTGATTGTGTCGATATGTTTATGTATTTCACTCTTTCTCTCTCTCCCTCTCTCGTGCTCTCGCTCTACCTACAGCTGTATGATATACTCTCCATGTGTGAGTTGCCTCTCTAATGCAACAGTACCCTGCTATCAATCTCCCAGCCTTCTCAACACCTCAATCAGTTCATGGTAATGGCTTCGTTCTGGTCCGTCTTGAAGAGCCATTCATCACCGTCTAAGCGCGGGCCAGCCGTCCTTGTGTGGCCACGTTGCTGAAATGTATGGGTGGGCTTGGGTTGGTGGGAGAATGCCAGTCCGTGCGGGTTTCAGCCGTGAAACAGACAGGTTGGAAATGTGTAGATTGGAAGAGGCAGTTCTGAAATTAGAGCGCCGCTCTCGTCACAGCTGCGCGCCTCGTGCTGGTGAAGGTGATGATTTCTGAAAGTGGCGTAAGCGCTGATGCAGGGTTCCTTCAATATTTCCCCGTAGCGGGAAACAAGACCTGCCTCTGCAGTGTGAAATTGAAAATGTGGAAATGATGTCATGCTCCTCATTCCCAAACAAACACACAAAAATCTCTCCAATATTTGTTTCTCTGTTATATGTCAGCTGTCAATCACTTCTGAGGCAGTGGTGACTCAGCGGTTAGAGTGGTTAGAGCTCCGGGCTATTGATGACAGGGTTGTGGATATATGTCCAAATGCTTGTGGACACCCCTTAATGAAAGCATTCAGCTACTTTAAGTTGCACCCATTGCTGCTGACACAGATGTGCACACAGAGCTTGTCTAGTCCCCGTAGAGAAGTACTGCCAATAGAATAGGACTCTCTGGAGGAGATGGAAATTACCCTATTGGTCATGCTGCCAAATGTCAGGTATGAGCTAGAGGGGTAAGTGGGAGTGAGGTAGGGTGATGACCATCCAACATCCTGACCTCACTGATGCTCTTGTCGCTGAATACAGTCAAATCCTCACAGCAATGCTTCTCCAAAATCTAGTAGAAAGCCTTCCTCCCTGGACAGTGGAGACAGTCACTCCAACAAAAGCAGGATAATACCCTTGATTTCTGTAGTAACCGTGGATGAATGAGCAGGTGTCCCAATACTTCTGTCCATGTAGTCTGTGCTTTCTCATTAGATTGAATGTGATGTTGTTCTGTAGAGCTTGTTCAACCTCACAGGTCTTGCTAGGGCAGAAAGCCCTTGTTGGGCCTATCACGGGTCAGCCTGTTAGACAGCTGACCGCTTGGTTGTTTCTTGGCTAGCTGTGTGTGATTCACTGGCGTGCAACCTGAGGAGCAAAGACGTGTCAGTGTTGGTAAAGCAGGTCATCATGAGGCTGAAAATGAGAATACATCAGAGACAGCCAGAACATTAGGTATGTCCGAATCAATCGTGCTGTTTAGAAGCAGAGTGCTCTGGTTCTTAGCACTTGCCAAGAAACCGGGCAGAGCTTGGAAACGCAGCAGAGTGATGGATGATCAGATGATATTTACAGTCAGGAAGAAGAACTGCAGAACAGATCAGGAACACTATCCTGGATGTTGGAATACAAATCTGCACTTTAACTTCAGGATCGGTGCTTCACTCCAAATCCGGTGAGCTGGAGCACAGAGCCAGAAAGTGACTCTGCATTTTAAAGGGGAATTCCCACTCATTTATTCTGCATAACTCATGTCTGCATGCATTACAGGGACAGATATGCAAATACACACACAGCTTGTTTGGTACCTGTAGAGAAGCACTGTCAATAGAGTAGATTAGGCACCATGCTGCCTAATGCCAGGCGTGGTCTAGAGGGGTATAGAGCCCCCCCAGCATTGAGCTGTGGAGCAGTGGAGGAGCTGTGTTCTCTAAAATGATGGATGACGCTTAATCCAGTACTTTTGGGATGAGTTTGGGAGTGAGGTAACTAACTTAATCTCTTGTCACTGATTGCAATCAAATCCTCACAGCAATGCTGCTCTCAAATCTAGTTGAAAGCCTTCTTCCCTGGACAGTAGAGACAGTTACTCTAACAAAAGAAGGATATAAGGTGCATATATTTGTCACTGTACAGCAAAATGTGTAACACACACACACACACACACACACACACACACACAGAGCAGTGGGCCTTGCTCAAGGGCCCAACAGTGGCAGCTTGCTGAGCCCAGGTATCGAACCCACAACCCTGTCATCAATAGCACGGAGCTCTAACCGCTGAGCCACCACTGTCCCACATATATACCGACTATAGATACATACACTATATGGACAAAGGTAATGGGACACTTGGGACAGTTCATATATATATATATATATATATATATATATATATATATATATATATATATATGTGTGTGTATATATATATATATATATATATATATATGTATATATATATATATATATATATGTATATATATATATATGTGCTTTTGGGACAAAAGAAATTGTCACCTTGCATGTTTTAGGTGGGACTACCTTCATGCTCCTGCAGATGGCGCTACATGCGGATGATTAGGCCATAAATTCTTGCGGGGTGTTTGAGAAGATTGAGAAGAGCTGGTAAAGTGCAGTGAGTGTCTCGGTGGATGTGTGGAAAATGGGTCACAAAGCAGAAAGGCCAGCTGAAAGAGCTGAATCTGCAGGTGTATGGAAGCTTACGGTCATACGGATCTACCAGCAGTGGCAGAAACCCCACCAGTCTACAGGAAATCCTCCCCATTCTCGATATTGTTGAGCTGAAGTGAGCAAAGGCAGTTCCTTCTGAGGTGTTCTGTTAGAAGTTGGTGGTGAAGGACCTGCCCCGACTACTAGAAGCAGTTCTTGCCTGGAGGTGAAGTGATGTTCCTTCACAAGCCGGCGTAGACTGGGATTTCAGCCACTGCTGGTAGACCCGTATGACCGTAAGCTTCCATACACCTGCAGATTCAGCCACGCCCAGATAAAACCACTCCTTTCTGCCAATCATTTCACCCATCCAAGACCCTCACTGCTTTGTACCTCCGTCACACACCCCGCAGGTAGTTACAGCCCCACCATCCTCGTGCAGCGCCACCTGCAGGAGCCTGAAGTTACTACCACCATAAAACAAGCAAGGCGCTAATTTTTTGTCCGGGGAGCTTATATATGGGTTGCATGTATTAGCTCACAGATCCAAATCTCCAGACCTGATCAGGATCAATGTTTTGCAGAGACGCACATCTGCTTCCTATCATCTTCTGGAAAGAGCTGGGGGGAGTTCTTTAATAATTCGTGCCTCAAGGAAACAGGGATAGACATTCTGTAGATGTGTGTGTGTGTGTGTGTAATAGAGAAGAAATGTAGAGGAGGTCCACTTTTGGAGTTACAAAACAAAGAAATGGGTCATTGAACCCATCTGTGGGTCGCTGTGGAGGTTTGGAAAGCTCTGCAGCTGAGCTTGTCAGTGTTATGAGGGACAGGTGTTCTACATGAGGAACAGCATGTGCTCATACTGTACTCTCTGCACGCCGGTCTATCTAATTATCCTCAAACTACAGACAGGGACCGAAGACAGAGGACCTTAAAGGTATATCCTCAGTGATGGAGGATCAACAGCCACAGTGTTTGGGTTAGAAACTCAACCTAGGCTGTATGAAGGTAAAAAGGGGCCCGCCTGCGCTCATCTTCCTGAAATCTCTGAAAGTGGAAGGACACGAATGAGCAGCACTCTGGCTTGGATTTCACTCTGTAATGTATGAACCTACGAAGTCCCTGACCTTTCATCCTTCGTTTCCATGTAATCAACACACGCAATCTAACAACGGTGGACTTCAGACTAGTATTTAATGTGGGGTTATGGTACTGCTTGGGCTTCAGACCCTCCTACACTACATCATTCTCCAGGGGGGACAAAAGGTCTTTCCATTTGAAAGCTGTTTCCTTCCAATAAATCACAAAACTGTCCAGTAATAAATCAAAATACAGTGACCGTGCTGGACTCTGAAGCTTTAGTGCTGTCAGGATTTTTTCATGCTTGAATAAAGAGGTATTTGATTCTACAGGGAACCTGCCCATGACGTCCTACCATGGGCCAAAGAACCTTCAGAGGTCTATCACTGTAGAAAACCCACATCTATCCTGAATATCATTGCTGTCATGGAAATACCTTGTATTTGGACAATGCTCGTTCATTGTTTCTCTGAAATCAAGGGTATTAAAAAGAGTGGATCCTGCTTTTGTTGGAGTAACTGTCTCTACTGTCCATAGAAGAAGGCCTTCTACTAGATTTTGGAGGAGCATTGCTGACAAGAGCGTTGTCCTTAACTGAAAGTATTGCATGGAGCACCACCACCATCATTCCAGAGAGCACAGTTCTTCCACTGTTCCACAGCTCAATGCTGCTGGGGGCCTTTATACCCCTCTAGCCCACGCCTGGCATTAGGCAGCATGGTGCATTAGACATTGGCAGTATAGGGACTAGACAAGCTGTGTGCATTTGCACATCCGTGTCAGTAATGAGTGCAACGTCAAGTAGCTGAAGGCATTCCTTAGAAGGGATGTCCACAAACATTTGGACACATTTTCACTTTTTGACCACCAATAGAAATGCTCCAAAATGACTAAAGTCTTTTTACATTGACTTCCATTGATGGTTAGGAAGTTGCTGATTTGGAGATACAGGGTCTTCAACAGTCCAAAAAATGTTGACCTTAATGGTTGATGTGGTTTTAATTACGCTGATTTCAGAAAAGCTTTGACTTTGATCCACTCACTTTAACTCACCGTGTGTGTGTGTGTTTTTCATCTGGGCAGGTGTGTAATAATAAAAAGAATTGTCACTGTGAGGCACACTGGGCTCCTCCGTTCTGTGATAAAGCTGGATTTGGAGGCAGCGTGGACAGCGGGCCTGTGAGACTTGCAGGTACAGCTGTGTGTGTGCATGCGCCTGTGTGTGTGTGTTTGTGTGTATACATATAATATGTGTGTGTGTATGTCTAGATACACAAGTGTGTGAACAAGTATTCACTGTATTCTATGTGTACAGGTGTGATTCTGCACATGCATGCTTATACCTGTACAGATCTGATTCTGCACATGCATGCTTATACCTGTACAGGTGTGATTCTGCACATGCATGCTTATACCTGTACAGGTGTGATTCTGCACATGTATGCTTATACCTGTACAGATCTGATTCTGCACATGCATGCTTATACCTGTACAGGTGTGATTCTGCACATGCATGCTTATACCTGTACAGGTGTGATTCTGCACATGCATGCTTATACCTGTACAGGTGTGATTCTGCACATGCATGCTTATACCTGTACAGGTGTGATTCTGCACATGCATGCTTATACCTGCACAGGTGTGATTCTGCACGTATGCTTATACCTGTACAGGTGTGATTCTGCACATGCATGCTTATACCTGTACAGGTGTGATTCTGCACATGTATGCTTATACCTGTACAGGTGTGATTCTGCACATGCATGCTTATACCTGTACAGGTGTGATTCTGCACATTTAAGTGTGTGTATGTTCTGAAGTTTTGTATTTCCTGTTTACAGACAGTGAGAGTGTAAAGGTGGGTATTGTGGTGGCATTCCTGTGCTTGCTGTGTGTGGGGATGATTGTCTGTATTAAGAGGAAGACTCTGGCTGGCCTCTTCATCAACAACAAGAAAAACACTATTGAGAAGCTCAGGTAAAAACATCTGCATAAACGTTACCTTTAATCCACACTGCCTGAATAATTACATAACTTACACATTACATATTAAAACACATTCCTGAATAATTTGAAGTAGTTAAGTATAAGGTCTTAATAGCTGGAATAATAGTCTAGGATTCAAGTATCAATTACAGTTCATCTTTAATAAAGTAATAGCCATGTAATAAAACTATTTAGCCTGTATAACCACGTTACGTACATGTTACTTACACATTTACTGAAGAATTTACTGCAGCTTCTAAATATCAGGTCTTATTAGCTGTCAAGATTTATCAGGGTTTTTCTTTCATAAATTAATTTCTGAATAATTAATTGTGAATACTGGATATTAAGCCTTAATAGCAGTGTACTAAGCCTAGGATAAGTAAAACTGTCAAGTTTAGCTTTTCTGTAAACAGTAATAGCCATTTAATAAAATATTTACCCTGTATAACCACATCATTTACATATTACAAATTCCTAAATTATTAACTGCAGATACTGAATATAAAATATATTCACAATTTACATATAATTTACATATTACAAATTCCTAAATTATTAACTGCAGATACTGAATATAAAATATATTCACAATTTACATATAATTTACATATTGCAAATTCCTAAATGATTAATTGCTGATACTGAATATAAAACCTTAATAACAGTGTAATAAACCTAGGATTCAATAAGTAAAACTATCAAGTGTGGCTTTTCTGTAATAAAAAAGTAATACGTAAGTAATAAACTTTAGCCTAAATAACTACTGAATTACATATTACTTGCATATTAATAAATTCCTGAATAATTCCAAATAAATGATGAATATTAAGCCTTAATAGCTGTGTGGGAAGCCTAGTATTCAGGTTATTTAGTAATTTTTCTCTGCAATAAAACAGTTATAGCCATGTAATAAACTATACAAGTTACCTATTAGTAACATTTCTATATACACAGTAGTTGCTGAATGTTAGGTCATAATATCTGTTTAATAAACCAAGGGTTTTCTGTAATAAAACAGTAATAACTATGTAATAAACCACAATAAGCTATTTTAATGTTCATTTGGACTTGCATTGTGTTCTTGTTTGTATTTTATCAGGTCAGTGGGACCCAACAGGTCAGCCAGTCCTGGACACACATTCCCAGCAAGCCAAACACACGCCGGAGCTCACAAACACTCTGCATGTAGAGCATCTCCCCAGTGCCAAGCACCCGCCATACCACAAAGTGCCAGTATATATAAGGTGTGTGTCTATTATGTGTATATGCAGCTTCTTTTCGGTGTGTGTTGCTTTCAGTTCACAAAATTAACCTAGACACACACACACACACACACACACACACACAGACACATTACCAAAGCAGTCATTGTAATATTCGTATACTCATTGTCTTTGTTGAATGCCAATGACAGTGGTCTGTAGTGCACCGCTGCCCGCAGGCAGCTTTCTGCATAAAAGCCAGACAGTGGACAAACAACGTCCAGTTTAATCTCAGTCACCTGCTGAATGCAAAGCCTTTGAAGCATGTAGACAGCACATTCACAGCACACACACACACACATCTCTACACCCCCCCACACACACAAACACACATACAAATACACACATAAACAAACAAAGACATTTAAGCGTTTTCAAGCTTGTTAGTAATAATGATGGATCTATCATAGCACCCCACAGGAATTTTGATAGTTTGTGTGTTTCTGTGTGTGTGTGTGTGTGTGTGTGTGTAGAAACTAACTTAAAAAACTGTTCAGGTTTTATAATAAGAGCAAAAGAAAATGTTTTCAGATGAACTGCAGCTCTGCTCTGCTTGAGGCCTTGCTGTAACTGCACTGGCCAAATCCACCTGTCTGACTTGTTAAGGTAATTAGGCAGAGAGATGTTTAAGGAAATGTGTGTGTGTGTGTGTGTGTGAGTATCACAGGCTCAGGTTGTGGATCTGAATCAGTCTATAGTGCCACCACTGATACAAGCCGTGACTTTTACTTGTAACTGGACTGCTTACTAGTAAAATTTAATTCTAGATAAGAGAGAATGAGATTCCATGTAAATCAATAGAAATATGTGACTAGTCAATATTACATAAGGATGTGTGTTTCTGGTAATATGACCGGTCCGAATAGCTTTATATAAATTCCTCTAGTACAAAAAAATGAGTTATGGCTTGTTTCGCTGGTGGCACTGTTGGACAAATCGGCATCCCTACATTAAAGCTGTGTGCAGTTTCAGGCCTAAAACATGCTAAAACATGCAAATCCTCACAGCAATGCTGCTCCAAAATCTAGTAAAAAGTCTTCTTCTCTGGACAGTAGAGACAGTCACTCCAACTAAAGCAGGATCAGCTCTTTAACACCCTTGATTTCAGATAAAAACATCAAATGAGCAGTCGTCCAAATACTTTTGTCCAACTAGTATTAGATTATTGTAGCTATCTATAGCTGGAGGGTTTTCCAGTAAACTGCATTAAAATCAATAGTAAAGTATGACCAGTCAGTATTACTTTCAGGATATGTCCTCCTGGTGATGTGACCAGCCAGAATGGCTTTATTGATCATCTGATATTATTATCAATCAATTCATAGTTGATTAAATTAGAGTTACTGCTAGAAGAATTGCATTATGATTAAAATGGCTTGTCAGACACTGGAGGACTGGTTCTGGTTGTGTGTGTATGTGTGTGTGTGTGTGTGTGTGTGTGTGTGAGTGTGTGTGTGTTTGTGTTTGTACACAAGTATGTTTGATGTCAGCCAAGTGCAGGTGAGGTCATAGTCCAGACGAACCACATAAACACATGTGCAAGCACACACACTCCTGCAGCTACTCCTCATTCTTCATTCTGCCTCAGTTAGACTGTGAACTCAGTGTGAAGTGTGAGAGTTTATGTGTGTGTGGTTTAGTCCTGTGAAGAAATTAGGACACCCCATTAAAGGAAAACATTGTATTTCAAACATATTTAAACATCTGGACATTTGGCCTTCATATAATCCCATATATATCCTGACCTGGTCATGTTGGTCAGCTGTTCCACTTATAGATGATTTAGAGGACGGTGGAACAGCGGCTGATTTCTAACTGTTCTCAGATCTTCCCAGACTCCTCTGCATCTCCACCCTTCTTTCTGAAGGCCTCAGAGAGCTCTCTGGATCTGGTCATGATGGTGATGATCTTCTTCACCCCTCACTTCAACCATCAAGATCAGATCAGACTAAACATCTGAGGTTTAAATAAGACTCCAGACTCCTCCAGAATAATCCTCTCCAACCATGTTCTGATCATCTGCAGCTGATCTTCTGCTCCTGGGACTGATACACATTTGATGGAGTAATAAATATAGTGGCTCCCTCAGGTGTGTGAGTTTAGTTAGATCACCTCCATCTCTCTCAGTGCTGATCACATGAAGATCAGATCTCTAGATGTTTCAATATGTTTGGGGGCGTCCTAACTTTTTCACATGAATTTATGTAAATTTATTACATGTCAAATGCTTTATTTTATTCATTAATAATTAATAACCCCCCCCCCCCCCTCTCCCTCTCTCTCCCCAG
This sequence comes from Salminus brasiliensis, assembly GCF_030463535.1. Taxonomy (NCBI): domain Eukaryota; kingdom Metazoa; phylum Chordata; class Actinopteri; order Characiformes; family Bryconidae; genus Salminus; species Salminus brasiliensis. The sequence continues at coordinate 4,663,571 of NC_132899.1, read as the reverse complement.
CCTCAGTCTCCTCTGCCGGGCGTGGATTCTGTCGTTGGCTCTGTCTCTCTGCGAAGGCTCCCTCAGTGTCCTCCCCTCCACCTGTCTCACCCTCTGCCCTTCACACTGAGCCCCTCTCCACCTGCGCCGCCCCCACACCGCGCCCCACCACCGCCTCTACCACACTCGCATTCGCACTCGCACACACATGCATACACAAACTCGCCCAGCCACAGAGCCCCTCCAGCACACCCACACGCCCACACACACTCTCACACTCACTCCCCACCTCGAGGAGCCTCCCTGCGCGGCCTGAGCTGTCAGAACACCTGCAGGATGGCCATGGTCAGTAGCCCGAGTTCTTCCTTAACTAGACTAGTTTTTTAACATTTAGATATTTAAAAACGATAAACCGACGGATTACACAGCATTTCTCCACCTAGTTTAGTCGCCAGAACGAAATGTTTTGTGTGTGGCTCCGCCCCCTCTGTCTGTTTACTGTTTATTCCCATCTGCAGGTTAGAACTTCCCCTATCAAATGGCATCCCCAGACCGGGAGGCTTTTGACAATGCCGCGCTGAGTTCTTACTAGGAATTGAACTGTTGATCTCCATATATTTGTTAATGAGCAGCAGTTAGACCGTAGGGCCGGTCTAGAGCTGTGAAATTACATTGCTGGTATGGACAACACCACCTGGAAGGTTGTTAGGTAAAGGTAAAGGTGCACGTATTTGTCACTGTACAGTGTGGACTGTAGAGCGAAATGTGTCCTCCGCATTTAACCCATCTGGTAGTGAACACACACTCACACACACACACGTGTTAGAGGCAGTGAGTACACACACACACCCAGAGCGGTGGGCAGCCAACTCCAGCGCCCGGGGAGCAGAGAGGGTAAAGGGCCTTGCTCAAGGGCCCAACAGTGGCAGCTTGCCGAGCCCGGGAATCGAACCCACAACCCTGTTATCGATATCCCGGCGCTCTAACCGCTGAGCCACCACTGCCCCCTATGGAACACAGTAGGCTTTGGGCTGGAGTTCGGGGTGGCTTCATGGTAGTAGCGTGGGAAGCGGAGACCCCCGGTAGTTGAGGTGAGCTTGAAAAGAGGGGAGGAGATTGGTTGGAGGTAGTGAGAAGTGAGAAGCAGAGGGTATATGTAGGGCTGAGGAGGAGGAGGAGGAGGAGCTCTAGAGTGGAGCAACTGTCTAACTGCCTGCTTGTCAAGAGACTCAGGAGATCAGAAGTTCAAACCCAAGCTCAAATCCATCCATGTTCAGGAGTCGGAGAATAAGAAGGCCTCATGGATTCTAACCCTTTAAGTGGAAATAAACGCGAAACAGACAGAGGGGGCGGAGCCACAGATTAAACATCCTACACAGTATTTAACCAGTTTCAGCTGCAGCTCATTTACTGATGTTTTCAAGACTTACTGTAGTGTGTATTGTAGAAGCAGAAGACTGCAGAAGATGCAGATGTACAAAATGTGAGTTAGGGGAATTTCAGACTGAGCTAAAAACGCTCAGTAATCAGGTCCTGTATCATCATAATTTGGCCTGACTTTACATTTTTTACAGTGTAAAGGTTGAATATTCTTTTGCATTTTTGTTTGTGTGTGTGGCTCAAACACGCCCTCTCTGAGAAACAGATTGCAGCGTTTTTCACCCCTGTCCCAGTGCAGTTTCCAGGCTGTAATAGAGTGAAGCTGTCTGGAGGAGAGTGTTATATTGTTCTCTGTTTTCTTGTGTAACGTGGGCAGTGCTGCGGTGTGAACGGGGCAGTTTCATCAGACCTCTGGGCTTTACAGAGAAGAGTGTGTGTGTGTTGACAGTTACTGTGAGTCCAGTAAAAACACACCCTGAGCACAGGGGTCACGCGGTCAGGAGGGAACCTTGTAACGGTATCGGTGATGCACTCGCGCTGTGAAAAGCCGAGTGCTAGAGCAGCTAAAAAGGCTGTTCGTAAGGAATGGAGGAGGTGTGAGAATACAGTCACCACCCGATTGGAGTATTTACTGCTAAATGTGGAATGTGCCGATCCCATAAGCTGGAAATCTCTTCTGTCAATCATGACACGATCCTGGATTTACCTAAAACACATAACTGCAAACATACACTGCATGTCCAAATGTTTGTGGACACCCCTACTAATGAATGCATTCAGCTACTTTCAGCTGCACCCGTCGCTGATACGAATGTGCAAATTCACATATAATCCCTGCAGAGATGTACAGGTACCGGTACATTTACATTTACGGCATTTAGCTGACGCTCTTATCCAGAGCGACTTACATGGTTACTGGTATTACAGATGTGGGCCAATGTAGTGTTAGGAGTCTTGCCCAAGGACTCTTATTGGTGTAGCACAGCATAGCCACCCAGACCTGGAATTGAACCCCAGTCTCCCACATGGTGTGGTAGCTCACTGGCAGGTAGTGGTGTTATCTGTTGCGCCACACCAACCACGGTACCAGTATGGATGGATATGGATGGATGGTGCTCCATTCAATACTTTTGATAGGATGAGTTGGGGAGTTGGGGATGAGGTAAGGTGGTTATCATCCAACCACCAGACCTGATTAACGCACTAGTTGCTGAATGCAATCAAACCCTCACAGCAATGCTCCTCCAAAATCTAGTAGAAAGCCTCCTGCCCTGGACAGTAGAGACAGTTACTCCTACAAAAGCATTTAATAGCAGAAGAAAACAGAAGAAACAATATGACAATGAGCAGGTGTCCCAATACTTTTGTCCATGTAGCGTACTAGTGAAGTTTTCCATTCTAATATTTTAAAGCAACATTATGTAGCACTTGTACCTTAAAGAAGCCGCTTCAAAATCACTGTGAGGCTCGACTGACTGTAATAAGGAGAATAGCGTCACTGGCATTGCTACTCTGGCCTCGGCACGCTGCTCACCGCACTACGCTACTCTGGCTAAGCGGGTAGGATAACCCTTGCGAGAACTGCGAAACGCGACGTAACTATCTGTGTAAAATCCTCTACCGCCTCAGTCCACATGCTGCTTTCACGTTTAGTGACGTTCGGTATTTCTCAGCTTGTCCAGAAAAACGTGTCCTTTAGTGGTGGCTTAAAGTGTGAATTACACTTCCCAACTGTAGGGGGAGCCCAGGAGCATGAACTGACAATCTTCCATGTGTTGCTTTAGGGAAATGTCCCGCATGGCGCTCCAGCTCTAGTTAAAAGAAGCCTGTCCTGTAGCTAGGCCAGCATACACACATACGCTAAATAGACAAAAGTATTGGGACACCTACTCATTTATTGCTTCTTCTGAAATCAAGGATTAGGTTATCTTGCTCGTGTTGGAGTAAGTGTCTCTACTGTCAAAGGAAAAGGCTGTCTAATAGATTCTACCAGCCTAATTTAACAACAGGCGAGATGCCCAGTATGACCAGTAAAATGCAAAGAGGAAGACTTATTTTTCACAGCTCACAGCAAGTGGTAAAAAAAAGCCAGACTGATAAAATTGCCCCACAGCCTACGTCCTCCACCGCCTCAGTCCACACACTGCTTTCACGTTTAGTGACATTCTGTATTTCTCAGCTTGTCCAGAAAAACGTGTCCTTTAATGGTGGCTTAAAGTGTGAATTACACTTCCCAACTGTAGGGGGAGCCCAGGAGCACGGAATGCCAATTTTCCATGTGTTGCTTTAGGGAAATGTCCCGCGTGGTTTAGACAAGTGTAGGAGCCACGGCATGACTCGAAACGTTACCTGCTCTTCACACTTGGGCTCAGTGGGACATTACCCAGACTTTGTTGCAGGGGGGCGGCAGGATAACGTTCGGGTAATGTCCGGTATATCTCAGTAGAGAGGTCAGCCTCTTTTTTTATGCATCAGGCGAATCAACATCGTCTCAATGGGCCATAACAAAGCAAATGAAAACAATATGCACTCTGCCTGGCCTAGTGAGTCTACCGAGCCTCGCTAGCAGACTAAAGATGAAGCCGTGCACAGTGCTATTAAATAACGCAGTGAGCAAACAGAGGGCTGCCGATACAGGCCCAGAGAGCAGAGCCAGGGAAAGCATTAGAGGGAAAGCATTAGAGAGGCAGCGCCGGGGGCAGCCCCAGAGGAAATAAAGCGGCCTGTCTGACAGATTGCGGTTACTTCAGCAGTCTCGCGGTGCCGGAGTGCTTGTGGGTCTGCGGTGACGTTCATCCGCACACACATACCCACCCGTGAGCCGCCTGCTTCACAGGCTCTCTACTCCTTTATTTATTCACTCATTTATTTATTCATTCATACCTCCGCCTCACATGAGGGTCACGTACACGAACAACGGCACGTGCGGCAAAATTACCATAAAGAACAAACAGTAAACATGATTGCAAAATGGAATTAGCTTTTAAATAAATTATAGCAGCAATACAATAATAATTGATCATTCATTAAAAACAACCACTGTGAGAATATGTACGGTTTGCTTGATTTTAGCAGCTCCAGCTCCTGTAAAAAGAAGCCTGTCCTGTAGCTAGGCCAGCATACACACATACGCTAAATAGACAAAAGTATTGGGACACCTGCTCATTTACTGCTTCTTCTGAATTCAAGGATTAGGTTATCTTGCTTGTGTTGGAGTAAGTGTCTCTACTGTCCAAGGAAAAGGCAGTATGACCAGTAAAATGCAAAGAGGAAGATTTTTTTTCATAGCTCACAGCAAGTGGTAGAAAGCCAGACTGATAAAATTGCCCAACAGTCTACGTTAATTACTAGAGCGTTATGCAGTAGCCGTTTTGTATAGGCTTCATTATATGGATGCGCTGTATGTTGTGGTAATTGTGGCTTTCCTGTTGGTTCTCTCCTGTTTGCTTTGCTCCTTTAGTGATGAAGATAAGAATAAAATAAAAAGAGCACTTCTAACCACTGCTGTGTGGGAGAAGAACCTGTTCACCCTCAGCTTCCACAGTGTATTAGCTGCTGACAAACTGTAAAATATTCATGTCAATATATTATAGATGGATTTTCAACTTTTGTAAAATATACATGTAAATATATTAGTTATTGTAGACTATTGTAAAATATTTATTTGAATATATTATAGATGTATTGTAAACATTTGTAAACTGTAAATGTGAATATATTAGAGGTATTGTAAACTTTTGTAAAATATTCATGTCAAAATATTATAGATGGATTTTAAACTTTTGTAAAATATACATGTGAATATATTATTGTACACTATTGTAAAATATACATTTGAATATATTATAGAGGTACTGTAAACTTTTGTAAACTATACATGTGAATATATTAGCGGTATTGTAAACTTTTGTAAAATACACATGTGAATATATTATAGAGGTATTGTAAACTTTTGTAAAATATTCATGTCAAAATATTATAGATGGATTTTAAACTTTTGTAAAATATACATGTGAATATATTATTGTACACTATTGTAAAATATACATTTGAATATATTATAGAGGTACTGTAAACTTTTGTAAACTATACATGTGAATATATTAGAGGTATTGTAAACTTTTGTAAAATACACATGTGAATATATTATAGAGGTATTGTAAACTTTTGTAAAATATTCATGTCAAAATATTATAGATGGATTTTAAACTTTTGTAAAATATACATGTGAATATATTATTGTACACTATTGTAAAATATACATTTGAATATATTATAGAGGTACTGTAAACTTTTGTAAACTATACATGTGAATATATTAGAGGTATTGTAAACTTTTGTAAAATATACATGTCAATATATTATAGATGGATTTTAAACTATTGTAAAACATACATTTGAAAATATTATAGAGGTTTTGTAAACTTTTGTAAAATATTTGTGTCAATATATTATAGATGGATTTTAAACTTTTGTAAAATATACAAATTGGCTGCTTGGCTTGTATAGATTGGTTACTGAATAAGAGAGAATGCTGTATATGTGTGTGTGTGTATGTGTATGTGTGTGTGTGATATATGGACACGGTGTGCTATTACATAGATTTTGTTATGAACAGAGGTGCAATATCATACTCACATTCAGCAAAACGACCTAACACAATGACCTGTCATCAGATTCACCTCTTACCTGTACAGTCCACGCGTCCTTTGTATGTCTCCGTAATTTACAAGTGAGAAATCTGTCCTACTCAGGGTTAAGTAGCTTTTCTCAACAGCATGAAAGCTTTGTCTGTGAACCAAGTGCTGCTATTAAGCAGCATTCTGGCATGTTGATGAGACCAGGGGGCAAAGCTGACTGTAAACCTGATGAAACAGGATCTGTTACCCCTGTGTAATTCATTAGGACGTACCAACCTGGCCCTGGATCAGCACTCTAGTTCTGACAGCTTGATGAATTGCAGTCTTTGGTCTTATCAGTGTAGCGCAGTTCTTAATAGATTCTGACCATCACCACGCCACTGCTGGAAATTCTTCATTATCATTTCCCCATGTGGAGAGGCACCACGTCGACCCACCCACCTACCCACCCCCCGACTGCAGTGTGCTACAAAGCAGACTGCCTTTACTTCATCCCAGCTGTTCCTCCTTAAAACAATCTCTGTACGGTATCTGGGACCCATTTTGGTGGGAGTGTGGGGGGTGTAGGAACAGCTGCAGCACAGGCAGATGGACAGGCAGGCAAGCTCAGTGGCAAGCTTGCAGGCAGAGATCGGGCCGGTCCTAAAGGGGAATCCTACAGGGGCCGGTCCTACAGGGCAATATAGACAGATATATGGAGAAATATACATGTGCATATATTATAGAATTATTTTTAACTATTGTTAAATATACATGTCAGTATATTATAGAGGTATTGTAAACTATTGTAAACTATACATGTGAATATACATTAGAGGTATTGTAAACTATTGTAAAGTATACGTCAATTTATTAGAGCCATTGTAAACTATTGAAAAATATACGTAAAAATAGACTACAGAGGTATTGTAAACTACACATGTGAATATATTAGAGGTATTGTAAACTTTTGTGAAATACACATGTGAATATATTATAGAGGTATTGTAAACTTGTAAAATACATATGTGAATATATTTTAGAGGTATTGTAAACTTGTAAAATAAACACATGCATATATTATAGAGGTATTGTAAACTTTTGTTAAATACATATGTGAATATATTACAGAGGTATTGTAAACTATTGTAAAATATACACGTGCATATATTATAGAGGTATTGTAAACTTTTGTAAAATATACATGTGAATATATGATCTTTATACAGCTACATTCATCAGGCTGTTTATTAGAAATCTGCTGTACTGTAATCAGCCAATCATGCCGCAGCAGTTCCAAGCACAACAGCCTGTGTAGTTACTGGTGCTTTACACATTAAAACAACAGGAACTCAGAATTTCTACAGGTTAATCAGCAGAACTGTAACCTGCTCCATTTTCTGCCCCCTCTATGAGGGTGCATCAGTGCGTATGGTAATCCAATACAGTTTCAGATCATTAAAATGTTCCATTGGTGAAGTTCTCAAGCATGCTTAATCACTCTCAACTAAACAATATCAGACCTTGTCTTCAGCAATCAGACAGTGCCAGAGAAATGATGAGAAACAGCCTGGGTGAGCAATCTAATTATGTTCTCGGAGAAAAAGCTGGGGAATCAAACTGTGTAATTGTGGATGGATCTCTGCGAAAGGAGAAATGGGGAGAAAAAAAATCATGGGTGTGCGAGAGCAAGTGAGAGGGAGAGAGAGAGAGATTGGATGAGGAGCAGATGTGTCGTATGTAGCAGCCGGTTATCATTACTTCGTCAGATGCAGGTCAGTGAGGGACACATGACAAGCCCTCATCACACGGCTTTTGGGGCACATCACCCTGTCAGAGAGCCGCCCGCTGGAAACACTACAAATCACTCTGCTTGGGTTTAATGGGTTATACTGTCTTACAGCGCCATCTGGTGGCAGATCTAAGCGTTACTGTCCCTACAAATTGTATTTGTCATCATCTTCATGTATTATTTAATCATTTAGAGGGGTTGGAGTAACTCTACTCTACTCTAAGTATCTCTACTGTCCATATCCCGATAATAGTATTGGATGGAGCTCCACCATCCATCATTCCAGAGAACACAGTTCTCTCAATGCTGCTGGGGGGCTTTATACCCCTCTAGCCCACGCCTGGTATTATTAGGCAGCATGGTGCCAGTAGGTCCATTTTTATCCGCTGCAAAGGGGGGGGGGGGTATATAGACAGATATATGGATAAATATACATGTGAATATATTATAGAGGTATTGTAAACTATTGTAAAATATATGCCAATATTTTATAGTTATTGTAAACTATTGTAAAAATATACGTGAATATATTATAGTTATTGTAAACTATTGTAAAATATACATCAATATATTATAGAGGTATTTTAAACTATTGTAAAATATATGTCAGTATATCATAGTTATTATAAACTATTGTAAAATATATGCCAATATATTATAGAGTTATTGTAAACTATTGTAAAATATACATGTGAATATATTAGAGGTATTGCAAACGTTTGTAAAATATACATGTGAATATATTATAAAGTTATTGTAAACTATTGTAAAATATACATCAGTATATTATAGTTATTGTAAACTATTGTAAAATATATATCTGTACATTAGTCATTGTAAACTATCATACAATATACATCAATATTATATAGTTATTCTAAACTATTGTAAAATATGCATCAGTATATTAGTTATTGTAAACTGTTGTAAAATATACATCAATATATTATACAGTTATTGTAAACTATTGTAAAATATACATAAATATATTATAGTTATTCTAAACTGTTGTAAAATATTTGCCAATATATTATAGTTATTGTACACTATTGTAAAATATACATGTGAATATATTTGAGGTATTGTAAACTATTGTAAAATATACATGTGAATATATTTGAGGTATTGTAAACTTTTGTAAAATATACATGTGAATATATTATAGAGGTATTGTAAACTTTTGTAAAATACACATGTGAAAATATTTTTGAGGTACATAGACACTAGACAAGCGGCACTATATAGAGGTACTAGACAAGCTGTGTGTCAGCAGTGGGTGCAACAGAAAGTCGCTGAATGCAGTCATTAGAAGGGGTGTCCACAAACATTTGGAGTTGTGTAAGAGTTGGCAGCCTGCTCGAGGTGTGTAAGGCATGCGGTTTATTCCATACCATATTTGTTGGTTGTTTGTTCATACGCACACAATTCATGTAAACCCATGTTTGTGGTTCTGCACTTTGTCTCAGGAGCTGGAGAAACCCAGGCCGCCCCAGAAGCCTTTGCCCGCTGACCCGATGGGACGAACTGTTCGGTTAATGCGGAGCCCGTCAGCCATACGCCTGCCTGCCCCCATCCCCACCAGCACGACTCCCCGTTCAGCACCCTCACTGCTTACACAGCCCAACAGGTCAGCACACTTCAGCAATCTGTCTGAGACCAGCCTACTGAAATCCTGACCGGCAAAGAGGTCCACCTAAGTGTTCCAAGGTCAGCATAGGCCAACAAGACACCACACCCAGAACTCTGAGCGACCCATTCTTTAGCATTATGCAGGATCTGAGGAGCTCTGACAATAGGCGGATAAGTGTCAATGCGACCGTCTGGTTTGGGGCAGAGCTTGGAGGGGTAAATACAGGACACATGACCTATAGCCCAGCACGGTAACTGCTAAGAGCCAGGAGGGGGAGCCTACATGACAAAAAGCTTAGAGCTATGCTTAGATACTGTATACAGTCATATACAGCTCCGGAGACAATGAAGAGACCACCCTACATGGTCAGTTTCTCTGATTTTACTATTTATAGGCAGTGTGTTTAAAGAAATGTGCATTGTATTTAATAAACCATGGACAACATTTCCCTAAATTCCAAATAAAATATTACTATTTAGAGCATTTATTTATTTATCTGCAGAAATGACAACTGCTCAAAAACAGCTGCTCAAATAATATAAAGAAATGATGATAATAATTATAAAGTAAAGAAGTTATTATTCAGATTTAATCACAGTACTAATATCTGAGGTTTGAGAGCATTCAGAAATCACTATGGTGAAATAATAACCTCTACGGCCAATCACAGCTCTCATGTCTCGACCGGCTCTCCACTAGTCTTTCACATTGCTGTTGGGACTTTATGCCGTTCATAGTCTGCAGATTCAGCAAACTCAGCTCTGTTTGATGAAATTCCTGGAATAAAACTGCTGCCAGACACGTAGAGATGCAGATTTAAGAAGTGAGGTTGTCCTAAAGCTCATTGCTTTGTTTATTGTAATAGTAATAATAAAAAAAAAAAAAAAAAAAAAAAAAATATATATATATATATATATATATATATATATATATATATATATATATATATATATATAATATTATTTATCTGCTTTAATTCGTGTATAGAAATAAATATTAACAAAATTAGCAAATTTAAGGGAAAAAAAATGTGGTCTCTTGATTTTTTTCCCAGAGCTGTATATCTATCTGTCTATCTGTCTATCTATCTATCTGTCTGTCTGTCTGCCTATCTATCTATCTATCTATCTATCTATCTATCTATCTGTCTATCTATCTATCTGTCTGCCTATCTATCTATCTGTCTATCTATCTATCTGTCTGCCTATCTATCTATCTGTCTGCCTATCTATCTATCTATCTGTCTATCTATCTATCTGTCTGCCTATCTATCTATCTGTCTATCTATCTATCTGTCTGCCTATCTATCTATCTATCTGTCTATCTGTCTATCTATCTATCTATCTATCTATCTATCTATCTATCTATCTATCTATCTGTCTGTCTGTCTGTCTGCCTATCTATCTATCTATCTATCTATCTATCTATCTATCTATCTGTCTATCTGTCTATCTATCTATCTATCTGTCTATCTATCTATCTATCTGTCTATCTATCTATCTGTCTGCCTATCTATCTATCTATCTGTCTATCTGTCTATCTGTCTGCCTATCCATCCATCCATCCATCCATCCATCCATCCATCCAAATATTCAGTAAAACAGTGTTGTAAAACCCATAACCACCAACAGTACAATTTCATGTGATGATGAAAGTGGCCCCCATTGCTGATAAACATGAGCCTACTGGCACCATGCTGCCTAATGCCAGGCGTGGGCTTAGAGCCCCTAGCTTTGAGCTGTGGAGCAGTGGAACTGTGCTCTCTGGAACGATGATGGTGCTCCATCCAGTACTTTTTGGAAGCTCCTAGAAAGCTAGTAGAAAGCCTTCTTCCCTGGAAAGTAGAGACAGTTACTCCGACAGAAGCAGGATCAGCTCTTTTTAATAGCCTTGATTTCAGAAGAAATAATGAATTAGCAGGTGTCCCAATACTTTTTATATACATTTATTTCTCTTAAATATCCACTACATACTTAAATCCATTTCCTGTGCTGCTAAATTATGACCAGGAAGTGCACACACTTCGCCTTGTAATAATTCTACGTTTTTTAACCTTTAGTCTTGCACTACAACTACAAGGCTAATGCTGCTAGCTCAGTTAGTCAGCTAACTTCCTGAAGGCGTAGTTCTTCTGTTAGCTTCGTGTGGTCTGCATGCATAAATCACACTATTCACACAAGTCTGTTTGAAACTCAGAACGAATTGACGGTAGACGGCTTGCTGATGCTGTGGTCGCGATGTTGGACGAGGCCCGTTGCCTATGCTAATCTTTATTATGCTACAGTGCACTAAAGCGTGCTTGTCGCCACACTAATAATCGGTGCATCTAAATAGGCTAAACTGGAACAGCTGTTCTTGTACTGATCAGATACAGTCTTCGTCTTCATTTTCTCTACTGGGAATATAAAGAACCCGGATCAATCAGCGGATCCCTACGTCCTTAAGCCCTCCCACCGAACAGTTCTGTGGTCCCGAGTACGGTTAGCTAACCATTTGTACGCGTTACGTGACTCCAGAACGGTTTCCCCAGCATGCTCAGAACTGTTCGGCCCATCATTATTCAGTCCGAGACGTCTGTAAAAACTCCATGACAAATCAGTCAGGATTAGAAACAACTAGAAAATCAATTAAATGAGCTATTAACTCCAGTTAAACGAGAGCTAATGAGCACTTTCTCACTAATTCACCCTTTATTCACATTACAGAGCCTTTGCAGGTGCTTTCAAGAACCCTGTACCGTGTCTATAAGATTGTTAATAATATTATTATTATTATTATTATTATAACTGTTATAATGCTTTAACATTTTTTTTGGTGTGTGTGTGTGTGTGTGTTTTGCTTCTCTCCGGTGCAGACCACCTCTTAAGCAGCCCCCCACACTGCCAAAGCCACAGTTCCTCACAGGCATGCCGAAGCCCAGCAGCTGAGAGCCAGGCTGGAGGGACCCGAGCGGAGAGAACACTCTCGATTTTGCACTATGAACCTCCGCCGGTCTTAATGAACAGTGTCTCTGAGGCCTGGTCATGGGGGTCGACCCTTCGATCCCTCGGTGCTACGCCCCTGTCGGTGCTATGAGTCGACACTCAGGTACACGTCGCACATTATTTATGTTGTCCAGACTGTATTTATTTCAGCACAGTGCTCTGCAGTGGACTTTCCGTTTGCCTTTTCTGTGTGGTTTGAGTTTAGTATGGTTTGTTTAGTGGGTGAGTTTTTGACGACGATTCAACAATGTGGGAAGGAACATGAAGGCAATCGTGCTCTAATCTGTGAAACTGAATAGAAGACTGAAATGTAGGTGCTTTTAATGGAAGGACTGGTTTGGGGGGGGGGTTTGGACAGGAAGCTTGAATTAGGACCTCCACTTTGCCATGATGTGCTCTGTTGCTGTATAGTCCCTGTGTATCACAGTCATGGATCAGTCATGGATCAGTTAGACCTACATCAGTGCCATTTCTGCAGCTCACTGTTGCAGAAGTACTCATTTCTAGCTTAACTGAACAAGCTGAGAAGAGCCCTAAAGAGCCCCGGGCCTGGATTCACAAAAGCTTTCATAAGAGAGAAAATAAATAAATAAAAGAAATAAATATTCAGATAAACATTTATTACACTTTACATCTTACCTGCTTATGCTCTGTGACTCCTACTGCATCCTAAGGATTGCTTAATAGGTAACTACATGCAAAGCAATGCAAACTGACTGAGTTGTTCCTAAGTTACAACTGCGGTCGTAAAGACAGGTGGAGCAGTGGTTTCGTGGAGTTTAAGAAAATATTAAGTATTTTCTTCTGTAGCTGATTTTATAATTTGTCAATATTTTCCCTTTTTTATCCCAGTTTGGTTCTGCCAGTTAACCCACCCGTCCGTAAATCCCCCTAGCACTAGCAATGCTCCCGACACTAGGAGGGTGTAAAGACTTAACACGTCTCCTCCGATACATAGGAAAGTGCCGGGTCCCCGGCTCTACCGCACCAGCTAACAGACACCTGTGATGGTCAACACTGCTTAAGAGTGATTAGGGGAGAGAGCGCCATCTACCCACCCAGAGAAAGCACGGCCCACTGTGCTCTCTCAGACTCCGGCCGCTGATGGCAAAGCGGCATAGTTTGGGATTCGAACTCGCGACCCCCAAACCATATACGAGGTGTAATGAAGGGTCTGTTTGCTGCATTTTACAGTTTATCATAAACAAGGTGAGACTTTTTACATTTTCCAGTACGCAGTTAAAAAAAGTGCAAAGTGGAGAAAAAAGTGATGGGGGAGGAAACAGACATCAAGAAAAAAAATCCTGCTTGGAAATTATGAATGTAGAGACTGACCGTACTTTAAGAACAATCTCCACTTTTAATCCTGTTAAAATTAGACATCGATTTTAGTAATTTAACTTTTTAAACTGACCCTTTTAGAGGCTGAACTTCCAAAATCTTACAAAGTCTAACTCCACTGTGAGTATTTTAAGAATTTTAAGAATATACTTTTTTAGCATACAAGTTGGTCTTAGAAGTAGGGGTGGCCAAAATGATGATATTTTATTGAAATTGGATTTTTAAAATGTTTTAAATGTATAAAAAACACTGTACTCAGGAATGGAGAGTATTTGAACAGCAGTTTTTTTTATCCTGCATGTCAACATTTCACAATAAATATCGTAAAATTGATATTTTACCATATCCTCCACCCCTACTTAAAAGTTTTCGAAAAGCAAAACTATGTAGCAAAGGCAATTTTTACCTTAAAACAGCAGCTTAAGAATCATGCTGATGCTCCACTGACAGTAACTGGGAGAATAGCGTGCAGTAGCTATTGCGTAACCCGAGTCATATTAGTGTAGAATAATGTAATATCACTCTACCGCCTCAGCCCACATTCTTCTTTACCCTTCAGTGAGACGGTTCTCTATCTCTCAGCTTGTCCAGAAATACGCATAAGCATGTCCTCTTTCAGTGGTGACTGAAAGTGTAAATTCCACTTTCCAACTGTAGGGGGAGCCCAGGAGCAAGAAATGCCAATTCCCCCATACTGCTGCTTTAAGAGATGTGTGACATTAAGAAACAAGCACATCTACGTAGAATTTCTTTCTTAAGACACCTTTGTGAATCTGGCCCCTGAACTGTACATGAGGATGATCCCTATGGGTCTGTCTGTCTGGGTTTCACTATGACTTTGAGGCTAGTTCACTCATCACTCATAGTTCAAATACACACAACACCATCACACACAGAGTTATGATGTATAAGCATTATAATTAGGATGCAGCTTGTATAGTCCACACCATTTCACCACTTCACTCTTTTTGGGAAGATGTCCGAGTTAGACTACAGTCATTTAATGATGGAGGAGTGGGTCATCTTTCATCTATGATAAAGGGGCTTCCTTCCATCATGGGCTAGTGTGGATGAAAGCCACAGGAAATCAGCTACAATCATGTGATAATGGTGTGATAATGGGACACGGGCACGGCAATAGCAGGACTTTGTGTTTTAAGGTTTTGCTGATGTTTTCAGCTTTGACATTGTGTGTGTGTTTCCACCGAGCCTACATGTGTCACACTCTAGTGTAGAGCTGTGTCCACTCTTAAAAATAAAGGGGCTCTTTGAGCGTTGCCAAAAAAAGCATAAAATACATATTTGTAATGTGTGAGATTTTGAGATCACTTAAAGTAAAGGTTCCTTACCAATTTCGAGGCTGTGCACCCTCAAACATCTCCATTACAAACATGTTCATCCTCCAAAAACATATTTCTTTTCATATCGGGCATAAAAATCCATTGGTTTTATCATTTGGGAGCCGTATTCATAATAAAATATGCTGGGGGGGTATGTGACAGGGTGGTATGTGATGGGGTGGCTCAAAAAACCCGATTATTTTTAAAAGTGTAATGAAGGGGTTGGCAATTTTTTTCTGGAGGGCCAGTTTCTTTGCTGTTTTGTGATTTTCCTGCTCAAGCACACCTGGTTTAACTCACCTGTTAATTGCCATGGTTAGTAGGTCTGTTAGAGCAGGGAAATCAGCTAACTGTGCTGGACTCTGACCCCCGTTGCCCACCCCTGTGTGTAATGTTTTGGGGTTTTTTTCTTTACTTAGCATCCTTTCACTGGTTTCTGAATTTTCCTTTGTTTGAAATCACAGCAGGTGTCGAGCCGACATCTAGTACTTTCTGATGCACATGTATTACTTCAGGCGATGTATTGATTTCTGGAAGCTTTCATACGTTTCTCCGACTGTAACGAATCATTTCAGTCTATTATTATAAAACACTTTCAGTATTCATCAAACTGGCTTTAAAAAGTAGGTAACTGGCTTTGCTTGGCTTGTTTGGCTGTCTTTATTCCTGTACTCACTTTTTACCATTTTGTATCCATACACTAGTATCAGTATTTCTATACATGAAATATTAACTTTCTTTATTTTGCTCAGTGACTGAGAACACAAAGCATTTTTGTACGATTACTCTTTGATAAATCAATATGTAGGGTGATGGTGGTGGTGGGGGGGGGGGCTGTAATTGTCAGTGTCTGAGAATTCGTAGATTTTGAACTCACGGATTATGAACCAGTGCTAAGTAAAGTTGTCTATGAAATCAATGTGTGGTGGACTGTTTTTTCTCTCTTGGAGAAGTCTGACCGTTCCTTGCAGCTCCAGCCACTGGCCTCTCGTTCTCTAACAAAGGGATGATGTTCTGCAACACAAAGAAGCAATTTATGATTTATATCTTAGAAGAGAGTTACAGTACAGTTACAGTAAGACGGATGGAGCGCACCCTTACCTTTCTCTCAAAAGCTTTAGCCATCTCTAGAGCACCAGCACCAAACTGAAAGAAAGGCCACATTAGCACATTGTTGTTTAGCTATTATGAACCAGCATTAACACTATAAAAAAAATACCATGGTTTTGGACAAATTATGAAAGTTGGTGTAATATATCAGTATTTGATGCAATATTGAAGAGAAAATATTAATGCTAAAAACTACTATACAGTAAATAGCTGCAAAACGCATTAACAACCATGTCCATCTACATTTATATTACATATATAGAACAAGAAAGAAAGAAATATAATATTTAATTAAATGAAAATCTATGATAATGCATATATATATATATTAATATACATACAGATACACACACAAATGAATATAGAGACAAACATATATATGTAGTGATAAGAGCCATAGAGAGACCAAAAAAACTATTATGGAGAAAAGATAAATATAAGGGAAATCAAAATTACATATTTATATTCACAAAAACAGAAATTATAGATAACAATTAAGAATAAGGTATGGTGTGAAGTTAGATGTATAAAGTGCAGTATATGCAGTGATGCTCACTGTGTGGTAAAATACAGTATACCTTCTATGGCTTGTGATGCATTACCTCATTTCTGATGTGTTGATCTACTCCATTCTCTAAAAGCAGTTTGACCAGCTTCTCATGGTTATTCAACACTGCAACCTGGTGAACATCATAATACGGGCATGAAGTGAGGTACACTAACTGACACTATTATTAATAGTTATTAATAACCCTGTTCCTCATATTGTTGTTGCTCTGGTGAAATAAAAGCTTCCACACTGATGCTGACCATGCACCCATAACTTCTGGTGAAGAGCCCAAAGCAGTGGTTGGAGTTCAGCTCTTACCATGAGAGGTGTTTTCCCATCCTTGTCTCGTACGTTGATGTCCGCCCCTGCACTGATGAGCAGAGCTGCCACCGCAGTGTCTCCAGTAACAGCAGACACTCTGAGAAGGGGCGTCCATGAGGAAACACTGTCTCTTGCATCCACCTGAAGGACATGAAAGGCCCTGTAAGATCATTGCAGAGGACAACGCAGAGGAGGAGCAGGACAGAGGAACAGAATTGGACAACAGATTTCACACAATTTGCTTATTTTACATTTTTTAAAATCTTGTAATATTCGCCCAGTCTTCCAGCCCGACCTGCGTCAGACCAGCTGCCACCCACCAGGCTCCCCCACCACCCATGCCAGACCAGCGACACACCCTCCTACCACTGCTACCTGCCTAATGACCATGTTAAAGCCTAAATGGACTCTTAACTATCTGCCACTATTAATATCACCACTGTTACCATCATTCCTCTCATTATTATTATCATTAAGTTATTCTACACCATGATTATTATATTATGATTATGATTATGTTGCACACCTGAGCAGGAGAACAGTTTAGATGGTTTGGTAACTTTTATCAATAATTATACATAGTTAATTAATTACATAGTTCTGATCAGAGGAGGATGGGTCAGGTCCCCCTTGTTAGTCTTGGTCTCTCCCAAGGTTTCTTCCTCCAGCTCTGAGGGAGCTCTTCCTTGCCACTGTCGTCTTTTGCTGCTCACTGGGGGTCTTCATATCTTCCTATGTTGTTGATTTTTGTCTTTTTACTAATTATTGATTGTACAAAGCTGTTTGTATCAACACCAGTTGTAAAAAACTACACAAATATATTTGATTTGAACACTAACTAATGCCCCCAACACTGGGAGGATGAAGACTAGCACGTCTCCTCTGACACATGCCTCTTTTCCAACTGCTGATGATGCAGCATCGCTAGGTAGCCAGCACTCTCAGAGGAGAGCACAGATACAACAGTTAACAGACGCGTGTGCTGACCAACATCGCACTAGGAGTGATGTGGGGAGGAAGTGCAATCAACCCATCCCTGAGAGAGCGAGGCCAATTGTGCTCTCTCTGACTCCGGCTGCTGATGGCAAGCAGAATGACCTGGGATTCGAACCATCGATCCTAGGATCATGGTGGCAGCCCACTAGATCACACTGAAAAGATTTTAGAATTTATTCAATATTTTACGTTATTGGTAAGACCAAGTTCTAATACTATGGGTTTAATGTTATGGCTGATCGGTGAATTGTAGCTCAAGTGAGACTTTAGGATCAAATCCAGGAGTCTGGGAGTCCAGCACTTATGATTTCGCAGTTCTAAGTCCTACCTCACAGCCATCTTTCAGAAGGTACTCCAGTACGGGCAGGTGCCCGCCGTCTGCTGCCCAGTGAAGAGCACAGCAGCCTCCTCGATCTGTGGCCGTCCATGTACCTCCGCTCTCACGCAGGTATCGCACCACCTCCAGATGCCCGGAAAAACATGCCAGCATCAGACTGACACAACCACACCAACAACCACAGCCATCCGTTAATGAGAGCTCTAGGAAGTCAAATAGGGAGTAATATGATAGTAATCAAATACACTGTAATCTACTATTATCTCCTCCTCTCAGAGGAGCCCATAACCACTACACGGACAAAGGTATTGGGACACTCCCTCATTCATTGTTTCTTCTGAAATCAAGGGTAATTAAATAAATAGTTGTCTCTACTGTCCAGGGAAGGTTTTCTGCTAGATTCTGGCATCAAGAACTTTAGTGAAGGCAGGATGTTGGATGATGATCACCACCCCACCTAACTCCCTAACTCATCCCAAAAGTACTGGATGGAGCTCCACCACCATCATTTCAGAGAACACAGTTCTTCCACTGCTCCACAGCTCAATGCTGGGGGGCTTCATACCCCTCTACTAGCCCACTGCTGGTATTAGGCAGCATGGAGCCAATAGGTTCATGTTTATTGATCTGCTCCAGAGAGTCCTATTCTATTGGCTGTACTTCTCTACAGAGACTAGGCAAGCTGTGTGTGTATCTGCACAGCTGTGTCAGAAATGAATGCTGAATGCATTCATTAGAAGGGGTGTCTACAAACATTTGGACATATAGTGTACCTATCTGACCACTCACACTCAGCATTTCTCAAGTGTGTGGCTCCGAGCTCACCTATCTTTTCCACTGGAGTTCTTGAAGTTGACGTCTGCCCCGTGCTGCACCAGCACCTGGACCAGACTACAGTGGACACCTGTATTAGCCATGCATCTGTCTGGTAAACTGGTGGAGACAACACTTGAACAGCACCATTAAGCTATATTAAGGATACAGGGATGTTGTCAATGATGTGTCAGTTCTTAATTTTTAGTAACTCCAACACTGCTTAGTTGTACTACCTTATGAAGCCCTTCATGGCTGCCACCATAAGTGGAGTGAAGCCCAGTCGGTCAGGCACGTCCACAACGACTGTCCTGCAGGACAGAAAGCAGAACTTTAAGCTGTAGAAGCTGGATATTGATATATTATTATGATATTATCTAATTAAAAATATCCAATTTAAAAAGTCCATTAACTTGCTCATTTTTCCTTTGTCATTTTTCTATGTACTATGAATTAGTATTAAATTATTCATGCCCAATGACAAAATTGTAAGTATTTATTAGTTTAATCATTATAATAATAATAATTTACTAATAATGACTAATTCTTCATAAATAATTAGTATTTAAACTAATAAATACTTAAAATGTTGTTGTTGGACATGACTAATTTAATATAAATATAATATTATTAATATAATAGTAGTAGATTAATGGTATAAGAGTTAGTTATAATACTGTTCCCTAGCAAACGATCCCTATAATATCTGTTATGGGTACAGAAAGGAAATCCTGAGCAGATGTGAGCATGTATAAACATACTGTTTATGCTAAAGTGTGACAAAGCAGATGCTCTCACCCCCCAGACTGCAGCACTCTGAGAAGCTGCTCTTCATCATTCATCTTGACCGCCTGATGAAGGTCCTTGCCATTAATCGGCTCTCCTGCGCACATACAGAACAGTACAGTTCATTTCTGCAATCGTTTTACTACATTTACCATCATGAAATATTAGCGATGCACTGATATAGAAATATTGGGTCAATGCTGATATCGGATATGTTTCTTGTACATACACTATATGTCCAAATGTTTGTGGACACCCCTTCTTATAAATGCATTTAGCTACTTTAAGTACATCCATTGTTGATGTGCAAATCCACACACACACAGCTTGTCTAGTCCCTGTAGAGAAGTACTGCCAGTAGAATAGGACTCTCTGGAGCAGATAAATAAACATGAACCTATTGGCTCCATGCTGCCTAATGCCAGGTGTGGGCTATGGAGGGGTATAAAGCCCCCCAGCAGCATTGAGCTGTGGAGCAGTGGAAGAACTGTGTTCTCTGGAATGATGATGATCATGGATGATGGTGCTCCATCCAGTACTTTGGGGATGAGTGGAATGGTGATAATCCAACATCTCACTAATGCTTCTGTGGCTAAATGCAATCAAATTTATACAGCAATGCTCCAAAAGTAGTAAAAAAAACGGAAAGTAGAGACAGTTACTCCAACATAAGATTTCAGAAGAAACTATGAATGAGCAGGTGTCCCAATACTTTTGCCCATATAGTATCTTTGGCGTTCTGATGTGTGTATGTTCTTACGTGCAGTAGACACTGTCAGCACAGGGCTGTAGAGATGTTCTCCAGATGGAGAGAGGCTCTTCAGTCTGAATTTGTACGCGGTGCTGGGTTCCAGATCCTCCACTGTGAAACGAGCATGAAATCCCCTGAACTCAGCAAGACACAAGATCACAGACATCATTAGACTGCTTATCATTAGATATTAAAATTAGACATCACACTCATCTTAATCATTAAGCCATTACTGTTCAATTCAGAAAGAATGTTATATCTGCACCGATCAGCCACAACATTAAAGCCACCTGCCCAATACTGCGTAGCTTCCCCAAGTACCGCCAAAACAGCCCTAACCCAACAAGGCATGGACTCCACAAGACCGCCGAAGGTGTCCTGTGGTATCTAGGCATCTTTACACAGTAGATACTTTAAGTCCTGTCAGTTGTTTATTTATTCATTAGCATCAATAAGCCTTGGGCGCCCATGACCCTTTGGCCAGTTCATTAGTTGTCCTTTCTTAGAGCACTTTTGGTAGGTTCTGACCACTGCAAACCGAGAATCCACACAAGACCTGATGCCTGATGTTTTGGAGATGTTCTGACCCAGTCGTCTAGAGCTTCACAGTCTGGCTCTTGTCAAAGTGGCTCAGATTCTTAGGATTTCCCATTTTTTCTGCTTCTAACACCATCATTACCTTCAAGAACTGCCTTATCAATCCACCCCCTGACATAAACAAAGTTATGCACTTCATGCCAGTGGTTTTAATGTAATGGCTGATCAATTTTTTTTTTATTGTTTGCTTATTTATACATTTGTTTACAGATTTCAACGATGAGTGCTGACATCCCAACAGAACTGCCACAAATGCTGTATCAGATTATTTACCTCTAAATAAACCTGGGGTCCATTTCACACAGTAGGATTCTCAGTTAGACAGTTATCCAACTGTCAGGACTGCTTAACGGAGCTGATCCCTCCACTTAAATTCAATTATTTGTTTATTTATTTATCTTTATTTATATTTTTTTCCCTCCTTCAACATGCCTGCTCAGTCCTTTCTACAATAATACATTTACATTTACGGCATTTAGCTGACGCTCTTATCCAGAGCGACTTCCAGGGTTACTCGTATTACAGAGGTGGTGCAATGTAGTGTTAGGAGTCTTGCCCAAGGACTCTTATTGGTGTAGTGCAGCAATAGAACCCCAGTCTCCCACATGGTGTGGTAGCTCACTGGCAGGTAGTGGTGTTATCTGTTACGCCACACCAACCACAATAATACCCCCTGTCTGTTGTCCTGTCTTGTCGTACATTGTTAATCTTGGTTAGTAACAGCCTCTTTCCCCCCCATACTGTTCCTATATTTCTATATGTCAAATCCTCAGTTTGGGATTCTAAGATCCAGGTACTCTGGGGTCTCTTGGGTACATGCTTATCTGTATTCACAATTTTATTACAATTACAACTTCAGCTGAGAGACTAAAAGGGTAAAAAACCCTGATCAGCACCGTCACTATGACCAGAGGATCGCTAGCTCGAATCCAGGTCAGCCGGGGCTCAGAGAGAGCACAATTGGTCTTGCTCTCTCCAGGGTGGGTAGATGGCTCTTTCTCCCCACATCACTCCAGTGATGCCTTGCTGGGTGTCTGCTGACCAATGAATCAGGTGCACTGTGCCGTCCCCCACACAGTCGCTGGCTGGCTGCACACATGTTGGGGAGGCGTGTGTCGTCAGCACTGCACGTGATAGAGGGAGAATATGTATGGGTTGGGTAACTAGTGCTCCAAATTATGGAGAATATGGGCAACACATGCAGCGGTTCAATCACATCTAAGGGCAATTTGTCTAGCATGTGTGTTTGGGAGGAAACCTGCCCCCAAAAGGAGCAGCCCTATTAAAAACCTTTGAAAAACCTTCAAATTCCCAAGGTGGAAAATCATGTAACTAATTGAGAAGATCTTGGATATAAACTCTCAGAGTCAGAAGACATGTCCTCACACGTATATCTCATGGAAGCCACGTCTTCTGGGATCCTCCACCTCTAATCTGAAACAGGTCCAGTTGTCAGGCGGACCCTGGCGTCTCTCTCTCTCATCTCCGGTCCAGCTCAGCTCGATGCTGTGGTGGCTCACCTGGCCAACGATGAGCGTCTCCCCCGGCGTACTCTCACCTGTACCTGCCAAAGAGGAGAACAGTGCTCTACTACGGCTGACTGCAGGTGGCAGTAGACACAAATAGAGGTTTGTGCAAGTCGCTCTGCTCCATAGTGACTTCCAGCACCAGTAGCTAGTTTGTAGAGACTAGAATCCCTCTTATCCCTCTTATCTTAGACTCTACTAAATACAGAAGCCAGTCTGGAGACACAATACTGTACAAGCTCTACACTCTGCTCACTAAGTACTTTTAGAAGAGGAGGGTCTTCAGTCTGGGTTTGAAGACAGGGAGTGTTGGACTCTGCTGTTCGGACACCCAGGGGAAGCTCGTTCCACCACTTCGGTGCAGGACAGTAAAAAGTTCGGACGCTCGTCTTCCGTGGATCTTAAAGGATGGCGGGTCGAGCCGAGCCGTACTTGAAGCTGGAAGGGCTCTTGGTGGAGATCAGCTTTTAACCATTGCCATCAAGTACGGAGGGGCTGGCTGGTCCAGTCTTACATACATACGTACACATACATATACATATACATACACGCACACACACACTAATATATATATATAGTGTGTGTGTGTATATATATATATATATATATATATATTGCATTTTTAAAGCATGTAAACACTGTCTTGACATAACTAAAACAAAAATATAGCTAATTATTAAGTTAAGATGGTACAAAAAGCCCTCAATTGAAGAATTACCCATAAATAGTTTAATCAGAGTACAGTTTGGGATTTTCTTACATTAAAGGTTGTTTCTTTTAGTAATACATTTATTTTCCAATAGAACAGTTTCCACCTTTTCAAAGAATAAAATTTTACAACACCCACCCCCCCCAAACCCCCACCGCCCTGAAAACAACAGAATATTAATACACACTACTAGTGTAGCCCTACTTAACAGGCCTGATACGCCACTCTATCAGTCATTTCTGTATCACATCCACAAAACTGAGCTCAGTTACTTCATTAATCATTTGGAGAGTGTAAATGTGAGAAGGTGTAATGAGTCCCAATCTATTGTCCAGTATAATAGAGGGGACATTTGCCTGGATACTTGAGATCATTCCCTCAGGAACCTTCACTTAGCCTACAAAGGACCTGTTCCCTATTCAACATATCTGATGAATCCAAAGCGTCTGTTCCATGATGCTTTGATGAGTTTTTGGAATTGAAACTGTCCAATTTCAGAAAATGAGTGAATTACAGGTAGGCAATGGTGTTTATAGACTCCTGTACCCTCTGACATTGTTCTAGCTAACCTCCATTATAACTATTAAACACAGGGACCTGTTTACACCTACATACACATGAGAAATCAGGCTGTGCTGTATATAATGTATAGGAAATTACCTGGACAATCCATTGATGAGTTCTTCTGTAGATCCTTTGATTTCTTCTCTTTCAGTCCAAACTACTGTAGATACCGATGCCTGGCCCTGTCCTGCTCGCTGACTGTTTCTATAGGAACACATATACATACACACACACACACACATCTCACTCCATCAGAATAACAATGCGAAGTGTAGTAAGAAGTGATGAAGGTGGTATATTTTTTAATTACCTTATTAAAAAATATACCACCTTAAATTTCATGAAAGCAGTAAAACCATGCTAAGTAAGTAATTAACATAATTACTCAATATATATATATATAAAGAATCTTCTTTTTTTATTATTATTATTATTATATTGATTATTATTATTGTTTATTGTTATTGCTGCTGCTGTTGTTTTACTTTATTGTTTACTATATGAATTATTTACAAAGGCTGGTTTGGTGAGGTTCGTGGGTGATGTAAGAAATATAGAGGTTTCAGAGAACACAGTTCTCAACACAGCTCAATGCTGCTGGGGGCTTTACACACCCCTCTAGTCCATGCCTGGCATTAGGCAGCATGGTGCCGATAGGTTCATGTTTATTTATCTGCTCCAGAGAGTCCTATTCTACTGCATATATATATATATATATATATCTATTCTACTGCATATATATATATATATCTATTCTACTGCATATATATATATATATATATCTATTCTACTGCATATATATTTTTATATATATATATATATATATATATATATATATATATATATATATATTCTACTGCATATATATATATATATATATATATATATATATTCTACTGCATATATATTTATATATATATATATATATATATATATATATATATATATATATGCAGTAGAATAGGACTCTCTGGAGCAGATAAATAAACATGAACCTATCGGCACCATGCTGCCTAATGCCAGGCATGGACTAGAGGGGTGTGTAAAGCCCCCCAGCAGCATTGAGCTGTGTTGAGAACTGTGTTCTCTGGAATGATGGATGGTGGAGCTCCATCCAGTACTTTTGGGATGAGTTGGGGAGTTGGGGGTGATGAGGTGGGGAGTTGGGGGTGATGAGGAGGGGAGTTGGGGGTGATGAGGTGGGGTGGTGATGATCATCAACATCCTTACCTCTCCAAAGCTCTTGTCCCTGAATGCAATCAAATCAGTCACCTCACAGCAAAGCTCCTCCAAAATCTAGCAGAAGGCCTTCTTCCCTGAAGTAGAGACAGTTACTCCAACTAAAGGCAGACAGAATAAACAGTGGGTTTTCAGAAGAAACAATGAATGAGGGAGTGTCCCAATACTTCTGTCCACACAGTTCATATAGATACAGATAGTGTGGCTTAAGTGAAAATGTGAAAATCTGCAAAAATGTAAGTATATAAGGAAATTCTCTCCAGGAAACGGATATGGAGACTTTTATGAACCTTTTACACACAAAATATAACGTGTTTAATGTGTAATTACTTTTATAGAGGCCAATATTTATCATTTTCTGACTTTCAGAAAATCAACTGGGGTGCACAAACTTTTGCACTCAAATCCATATACATAGAAAAAACGTTTATACACACATTATTATTATTATTATTATTATTATTATTATTATTATTATTATTATTATGTGAATATAAGGTTAGTTAGCTGTTAGCTGTTAGCTAACTGAAAAGCTAACTTCCGGTTAACTGGCTACTTTTTTCAGCACGTTTATTAAAAGCTTTTTCCTTCAGACTAACCCCAGCAGCAGAACTACAGGCAGAACTACAGGCAGAACTACAGGCAGAACTACAGGCAGGGCTACAGGCAGGGCTACAGGCAGGGCTACAGGCAGAACTACAGGCAGGGCTGTAAATACAGATTTGTCAGTAGGTGAAGCTCGAAGCTGGGCGGTGAATGAACCGAGCTCTGCGGGTCGTGTCGAGCAGCTGCGGGAGCGCAGGCCGCCCTGAATGGGGAGCTGTGTGTGTATTATTATTATTATTATTATTATTGGTATTATTATTATTATTGGTATTATTATTATTATTATTATTATTATTATTATTATTGGTATTATTATTATTATTATTATTATTATTGGTATTATTATTATTATTATTATTATTATTATTATTATTGGTATTATTATTATTATTATTATTATTATTATTATTATTGGTATTATTATTATTATTATTATTATTATTATTATTGGTATTATTATTATTATTATTATTATTGGTATTATTATTATTATTATTATTATTATTATTATTATTGGTATTATTATTATTATTATTATTATTATTGGTATTATTATTATTATTATTATTATTATT